>NC_024802.2:4039604-4208172 GCF_000309985.2 Brassica rapa
AGAAAAATCCCTTGTAGATTTCAAAAAGAAAGAGTTAAAGTTCTTAGGATCTATTGGTGAGAGATGTGAGTTGGGTTTGACATTGGGGAATGATTGTGTAATGTATGTTTGGGAAAAGGGTAGAATAATGGAGATTGAGCATTGTATGCATGAGTTGGTCCCTTTCTTAGATATATTATGTGCAATGTCAAGGCTACTTGTTTTGAGAGTAAACCACCTTAAAGATCATATGTTTTGAACCTCTTGAATCACTTGAATAAAAGCCTTCCCTTTCCCAACCAAATGACTTGGACCAACGGGACCATTTGCAAGAATTCACCTGATGTTTCTGCTTAATGAATGGAGAGTTGGTTGATTTGAATTTGTGGATGCTTGATGAGAGTGTAGGGACCAAAAGGAGTTGAGATAGGCCTAGAGAAGCTAGAGTGTGTAATAGAGAGTGTGCTAATTATGTTTGCTAGTTGTGTTTCTTTGGCTATGAGCTCCCACCTTAACTCTTCCTTATTGGAGTTCTAGAAAGTTTCACTTGAGGACAGTAAAAGAACCGTGTGGGAGTGATATCTTGCATATTTACATTGTCTTATCCATTTATTCATGTGCATTTTCATCATCATATAGATTAGGATTTAGCCATGTCTAGGTTGCATTTTGCATACATGTCTCTATCAGGTATTTGAGTACCACATGGAGTTTCTGGAGACATTTGGGTGCATTTGGAGCTCAAAGGAGGTGATTAGAGTGGTCTTTGGACGAGCACTGCCTGGAGCGATTCTCGGAGCGACGGCGGCATGAGGTCGCTGTGCACCACACCGGAGCGACTCATCCAGAGCGACTGCACAAAGTCGCTCGCGTTTTCACATCGGAGACACATTTGACCTCGGAGCGACCTTCCAGAGCGACGTGCTGAAGTCGCTCCCGAAGCTTGGAGCGACCTTACCAGAGCGACAGGGAGAAGTCGCTCGCCATTTTGGTTCTCGGAACACGAACTCGCTCCGGAGCGACCTCTCGCAGCGACCCAGCGAGGTCGCTCCCGAAGCCCAGAGCGACGTGCTGGAGCGACTTGCCGAGGTCGCTGCGCGTCGCCTATCTGCTCGAATTCATGTTTTCTCAAGGGCCTTTTTGTCATTTTATTATGCACGTTTTTTATTCTGAAAACCTATGTTTTAATACTCTGTAAGCCACCAAGAGGGGATTATCTTTGTTCTTAGAAAAACCACCAAAAACCTTTGGAAAGTCATCTCTTTGAATCAATTGATCAGTTTATTATTGAAATTCTGTGTTCTTATCTATTTTTCCTGTGTTTCTCTACATGATTAATCTGAAATCCAACATGGGTTTAAGAGGAATCATGGAGATTAGTGAGTAATCACCTTTTGAATTCATGGGTTAGGGAGATTGAGGGTGATTAGGTTAGAACTAGGATGTTTTAGTGTAGATCATTCATATTTCCTTGCTAGTTGAGTGAACATAATGCATCTTCTGAGTTGGCCACTCAGTAGTTGATCCTTAGGCATTTCCCCCCGAAAGGTGTTCGAGGAAATGCCCGAGACAACTCTTCTTAGCTTTTAGCATACTTTGCCAAAGACATTTGTTGTTAGAGGTGCTAAGATAGCCATTGGACTTGCTAGTTATGATTGCTTTCATATTATTCAACCAAAGACATTTGATGTTTGAATTGTGTTAAGTAAATGAACATTCATCTAGACATAGAGTTTGTTTAGGATTGTGTCCAAGCTTAAGGTTAATAGATTGATTGATCGTTTGCCATCTTTAGTTCGAAACTTGATCACCCGAGGTCTAATCCCTATATCCATGAGTTCTCTTTTCCAATAGTTAAGAAAGTATCATTTAGTTATTTCTTTTAATTAGTCATAGTTTAAAAACCCATCTAAATCATTGGTTGCACTTAGATTAAGTGATTACTTGCATTCTCGGTGCTTTGATATCTCTTAGAACTGGTTCGACAATCATTTATACTACAACATTTGTCTTAGGAGCCTTGAAAACTCCTAACATCAAATTGGCGCCGTTGCCAAATTCTGAGTAGATTTAAACATTGAGATTTAGTCAATTGCTTGAGACTAAGTCATTTTTATTTTCTTTTGTTACTGACTCTTCTTCACCTCCCTTTAATCTACAGGTGTATGAACTTGAGGAGCAGGGGTCCATCAAACCTAGTTCCAAGAGCAGCAGACATCAGAGCTTTAGAGAGAGAGTGTGCTAGAAAGAGAAGAGAAGAAGAACATCAGGCTCAATTGCAGAGACTGAACACTGACATGGGAGACGTTCATCAAGAAGATGCAGGCGTCAATGGCGCTAACAACAATGGTCCACCTAACCAACAGCGAGCAGCTCGACCCATTGGCACTTACGACCGTCCAAACATTCATGGTCATAGATTGGGAATCCGAGCACCCGCTGTGGCAGCCAACAACTTTGAGATCAAGTCAGGACTCCTCAACGTGATCGAGAACAACAAGTATCATGGCTTGGCTCTAGAGGATCCATTTGATCACTTGGACAGGTTCGACAGCTACTGTGGGTTGTCAAAAACCAATGGTGTGTCCGAAGATGCCTTAAAGCTCAAGCTATTCCCTTTCTCTTTGGGGGATAAGGCACGTCAGTGGGAGAAGTCTCTACCCAGCGACTCCATTACCACTTGGGATGACTGCAAGAAAGCATTCTTGGAGAAGTTCTTCTCTACTTCAAGAACTGCTAAGCTGAGAAACGAGATCTCCAGCTTTCAACAGAAGGGCTTGGAAGGTTTCAGTGAAGCCTGGGAGAGATTCAAGGGCTACCAAGCTCAATGCCCACACCATGGTTTCTCTAAGGAGAGCTTGCTGAGCACATTCTACCGTGGTGCTCTCCCTAAGTACAGGGCCAGACTGGATACAGCTAGTAATGGGTTCTTCTTGGGGAGAACTGAGGAGGATGCAGAGGAGCTGGTTGACAACATGGTTAAGAGTGATGCAGTCTACAGTGGAGACCACGACAGAGGCAGTAGAACTGATGATAAGCAAACGAGGAAGGAGTTGAAGCTCTACAGGATAAGATAGACATCCTCCTTGCTGATAAAGCTACCCAAGAGCAGCTGCACTTTGTTGGCAACCCAAGCCAAGAGACACCAGTTGTTGTCCATGAAGTTGAGGGTTTGGAAGGTCAGGAAGAGCTGTGTTTCATCAACAACAATGGTAGCTGGTACAAGAAAGAACCCAACTTTCAGTACAACAACTACCAACAGAAATCCTATTCCAACAACCAACAGAGTGGTTATCAGCCTCGGAACAATCAGCAAGGCAGCTATCAACCTCAGCAAAACCCTCCTCCTGGTTTCAACAACAAGGGCAACCATTCTTCCCAACAACAATCTAATCCCTCTACCTCCACTCCTCAAGTCAGCAGCACTGATGCTCTACTGAAACAAATCCTGGAGTCTCAAACAAGAAGTGAGAAGCATGTTGGCTATGAGTTGAAGAATCTTCACTCAAAGATTGATGGGAGCTACAATGAGCTCAACAACAAGTTCAGAGCTTTGGAGAACCAGTTTGCTGCCATGAACACTCAACAAAATCGCCAACAAGGTTCTCTACCTGGAAAATCTGAGCAAAACCCCAAGGAAACCATGAAAGCTATCACTCTCAGGAGTGGTAAGGAGTTACCTCAGAGAACTCTCACCAAGGATGCTGAGAAACAAAGTGAGGGGGTTGCCATCACCATAGATGATGAAGTGGTGATTGTTGATGAGAAGATCAATGACGAGATCTTGGAAAAGATAGTGGAAGCAAAAGGAAAAGGAAAGGTTGGAGAAGAGAAGAAAACAGTTAAAGATGGTGAAGTTGTCACTCCTGCAAGTGAAAACTCTTTTGTTCCTCCTGCCTATGAACCCAAGCTTCCATTCCCAGGTCGATTCAAGAGGCAGCTGCTAGAGAAGTACAAAGCTTTGTTTGACAAGCAAATGAGTGAAGTCCAGGTCACAATGCCCATTATTGATGCTTTCATGCTGATCCCTCAGTACAGCAAGTTCCTCAAAGATGCTGTAGCTGCAAAGAAGAAAGAGATGGAGGGCATGGTGATTCTCACTCATGAGTGCAGTGCTATCATTCAGAGACTGGTCATTCCAAAGAAGCTAGAAGATCCAGGATGCTTCACATTACCTTGTGCCTTGGACCTATGGTATTTGATAGATGTCTCTGCGATTTGGGAGCTAGTGTCAGCTTGATGCCCCTATCTGTTGCTAAGAAGCTGGGTTTCACTCAGTACAAGAAGTGTAGACTTTCTCTGGTATTGGCTGATCGTTCAGTGAAGTACCCTGTGGGTATCTTAGAGGACCTCCCAGTGATGGTTGGAAATTATGAGATCCCTACAGACTTTGTGGTGCTTGAAATGGGTGAAGAAGCTCAAGATCCTTTAATCCTTGGAAGACCTTTCTTAGCCACAGCAGGAGCTATTGTTAATGTTAAAGAAGGCAAGATTGATCTCCATCTGGGTAAAGGGCACGTTCTGCATTTCGACATCAAGGAAGTAATGAGGAGGCCAACAGTTCAAGGACAAGTGTTCTACATCGAAGAGATGGATGCCCTTGCTGATGAACTCCTTGAAGAGTTGTCACTAGAGGACCCTCTACAGCATGCTTTAACTGTAGAGAAGGAGACTGAGGTGATTGAGAACCTGGAGAGTACTGCCTATGGGATGATGCTGGATTCACACCAGGCGTTTTTCAGTAAGGACCAGTACGAGGAGCTTCCACAGATGGTTCACCAACAAGTCTCAGTCACTCAACAAGAGGACAACCAGCAGGATGACTGGAGTGAACTTAAGGCACCTAAAGTGGAGCTTAAACCTCTTCCCCATGGTGTAAGGTATGCATTCCTTGGTCCTAATGAAACTTACCCTGTCATTGTGAGTAGTGAACTTACTGAAAATGAGCTATCTGAACTTTTGAAAACACTTAAAAGATTTAGAAAGGCAATAGGTTACTCACTAGATGACATCAAGGGGATATCACCCTCTTTGTGCATGCATAGGATACATCTTGAGGATGAATCAATGACTTCTATCGAGCATCAAAGAAGGTTAAATCCTAACCTGAAGGATGTTGTAAAGAAAGAGATTCTTAAACTCCTAGATGCTGGTGTTATTTACCCTATCTCAGATTCTAAATGGGTATCACCTGTGCATGTTGTACCAAAGAAAGGTGGTATCACTGTGATCAAGAATGACAAGGATGAATTGATACCAACAAGAACCATCACAGGTCATAGAATGTGCATTGATTACCGAAAACTAAACTCTGCATCTAGAAAGGATCATTTTCCACTACCATTTATTGATCAGATGCTTGAGAGACTTGCAAATCACCCATTCTATTGTTTCCTTGATGGGTACTCAGGATTTTTCCAAATCCCCATACATCCCAATGATCAAGAGAAAACGACATTCACATGTCCCTATGGTACCTTTGCATATCGAAGAATGCCATTTGGACTATGTAATGCTCCAGCCACCTTTCAAAGGTGCATGATGTCAATTTTCTCTGATCTGATTGAGGATGTTGTGGAGGTATTCATGGATGATTTCTCTGTCTACGGATCTTCGTTTTCTGCTTGTTTGTCAAATTTGTGCAGGGTCCTACAGAGATGTGAAGACACCAACCTTGTGCTGAATTGGGAGAAGTGTCACTTCATGGTCAAGGAAGGGATTGTGCTAGGACACAAGATTTCAGAGAAGGGGATTGAGGTGGATAAAGCCAAAATCGATGTTATGGTTGGTCTGCCTCCACCAAAGACAGTGAAAGACATCCGGAGTTTTCTTGGTCATGCTGGATTCTACAGGAGGTTCATCAAGGATTTCTCCATGATCACTAGACCTTTGACCAGGCTGCTGTGCAAGGAAGCTACCTTCAGTTTTGATGTGAATGTCTACAAGCTTTCAAGAAGCTGAAAGGTGAACTCGTTAGTGCCCCAATTGTCCAGCCACCTGATTGGGATCTCCCTTTTGAGATCATGTGTGACGCCAGTGACTATGCTGTGGGAGCTGTTCTGGGGCAGAAGAAAGATGGCAAAACCCATGTGATCTATTATGCCAGCCAAACCCTCAATGATGCCCAGATGAAGTATGCCACAACAGAGAAGGAGATGCTGGCAATTGTTTTTGCCTTTGAGAAGTTCAGGAGCTACTTGGTTGGGTCTAAAGTCATTGTCTACACAGATCATGCCGCCTTGAGACACCTTTTGGCCAAGAAGGATGCAAAACCCAGGCTTTTGAGGTGGATCCTTTTGCTCCAAGAGTTTGATATGGAGATCAAGGACAAACCTGGAGTTGAGAATGGAGTAGCTGATCATTTGTCCAGGTTGAGGGTAGAGTCTGGTATCCCTATTGACGAAGGACTTCCTGAGGAGCAGATCATGGCTATCGAAGCAGTGATAGCAGTTTGTGAGACTGGTAGGAAGCTGGAAGAAGTCAAAGCAACAGAGGAGAAAGAACCTTGGTATGCTGATTTGGTGAACTACCTAGCCACAGGAAGAGAACCTCTGAATCTTGTGGGCTATGCCAAGAAGAAGTTCTACAAGGATGTGAAAAGATACTACTGGGATGAGCCCTACCTCTACATTCTCTGCAAGGATCAGCTTTACAGGAGAGTGGTTGCAAATGAGGAGATTGATGGGATCCTTGCACAGTGTCATGGATCCTCATATGGAGGTCACTTCGCCACTTTCAAGACAGTTGCAAAAGTTTTACAAGCTGGATTCTGGTGGCCACATATGTTCAAGGATACACAAGACTTTGTTTCGAAGTGTGATTCTTGCCAAAGAAGAGGAAACATCACCAAGAGGAATGAGATGCCTCAAAATCCAATCCTTGAAGTTGAAGTGTTTGATGTGTGGGGTATTGACTTCATGAGACCATTTCCATCATCTTTTGGCAACAAATACATTCTTGTGGCTGTTGATTATGTCTCCAAATGGGTGGAAGCCATTGCAAGCCCCACCAATGATGCTAGAGTTGTAATCAAGATGTTCAAGAGCATCATCTTCCCAAGGTTTGGAGTTCCAAGAGTTGTAATCAGTGATGGAGGTTCCCACTTCATTAACAAACTGCTTGAGGGACTTCTCAAGAAGAACGGTGTGAAGCACAAGGTGGCAACTCCTTATCATCCCCAAACAAGTGGCCAAGTTGAGATTTCTAACAGGGAGATCAAATCTATCCTGGAGAAGATTGTGGGGATTACAAGGAAGGATTGGTCTAATAAGCTTGACGATGCACTTTGGGCTTATAGGACAGCGTACAAGACACCACTGGGTACCACACCTTTCAACCTAGTGTATGGGAAAGCTTGCCATTTGCCAGTGGAGCTTGAGTACAAGGCACTATGGGCAATAAAGTTGCTGAACTTTGACATCAAGAGTGCCAAGGAGAAAAGGCTCTTTCAGCTACATGAGCTTGATGAGATAAGATTGGATGCTTTCGAGAACTCAAGAATCTACAAGGAGAAGACTAAGGCTTTCCATGACAAGAACATCCTGAAGAGAGAGTTTAAAGAAGGAGACCAAGTTCTTCTCTACAACTCTAGGCTGAAGTTGTTTCCAGGAAAGCTTAAGTCAAGGTGGTCCGGTCCTTTCAAGGTCAAGGAGGTTAGACCATATGGAGCAATAGTTTTGTGGAGCACTGATGGAAGAGACTTCACAGTCAATGGACAAAGGGTTAAGCTCTACATGGCTACTGCACCAGAGGAAGATGGGGTTTCAACTCCACTGTCTGATCCTACCCCGGCCTAATCTAAAAGGAGGCAAAGTCAAGCTCGGGACTTAAAACAAGCTCACTTGGGAGGAAGTCCCATGCGTATCCTTGTACATATTGCATTGGTATTTCCATTTTTCATCTTATTGCATAAAAAAAAAAAGAGAGAGAAGTTGTGTGCAGGTGCTTGATCGGTTCATTTTGAGCAGGAGTCGTGCGTGGGAGCGAGGTCTCACAGCGACACCTCAAGGTCGCTCCAGCTGGGAGCGAGGTTTCGAGAGCGACACTCCATGGTCGCTCGCGTTTTCGTCGTCGGATCAAGAAAAAATCGCCTCAGAGCGAGGTCTCGGAGCGAGGCCGAAGGGTCGCTCCAGCTGGGAGCGACATTATGGGAGCGACACCTCGGAGTCGCTCGCGTTTTCGACGAAACGGAGCTCAAAAACTGACCCGGAGCGACGTCCTAGAGCGACACCTTGAAGTCGCTCCAGCCCAGAGCGAGGTTTCTAGAGCGACACTTCAAGGTCGCTCGCGGTTTTGTCGAAACACGACGCGAGGAAACGACTCGGGAGCGACCTCTCCCAGCGACACCCTCACGTCGCTCCCGAACCGGTCCAGGTAAGTTTCCTAACTCTAAACCCCGGTTTAATTCAAGTAAACCGACCCTAACCACCCTAGACCGAACCGGACGACCCTAACCCTACCCCCAACCCCCGCGACTCTATCTCTCTCACTCTCCCCTCCTCTCACAAACTCACAAACTCTCTCAAACTCACCCACACCAAAAATCCCAAAACCTTCTCAATTCTCACCCAAATCAACTAGTTCTTGTTTCTAAACCAAGCTTTCGCCCCTGTAGCCTATTCCTCACCACCCATTCACCATTTCCTTTCATCCAGAGCAAGGTATTGAGTTTTTAAATTCAAATTCGTAGGTCCATGAACCCTAGAATTTGAAAGTCGAAATTTGGTCACTTTCTTGCTAGATTGTGGTGAAATAGACTAGGGAAAGTTTATCTATCAAGTTGGGTTGTTGAATTAATGGTGAAATTGAGTTTAATTTGCACTTTGGCAAAATTAGGGTTCATGGAATTAGGGATTTTCGAATTTGACCTTAATTGGGTGAGTTTGTGGGTGAACTAGATGTGTTAAGGTGTTACAAGAGTGAGAATTGTTGCATTGTGTTGAACTTGAGTTTAAATTGATAATTCATTTGTTAAGTTCACTTTTGCAATTTTCTCTTGCAAAATCCTGTTTTTCTTTACTTCCAACTACTTATCCCTTTTCAAGTTTTTACTTCTTCAGGTGAAAATGGTTAAGAAGACAAAGGGAAAGTTGGAAGCTGAGAAGCAAGAAGCTGAAAGAACAGAGTTTGCATTAAGAGGAAAAGCTTTATCCTGCGAGCCAACTGGGTCAGGGACGCAGAGAACCGTTCGACAGCAGACTTTGGCTGCAAGGAAATCGCAAGAACAAGAGAAGAGGGCTGGGAAAAGTGTAGCAGTTCCCACTCATGAGGAGAGTGAAACTGAGAGTGCTGATGAGCAGGCACCTACGAAGAAAGCCAAGATGTCCAAAGGAAAAGGGGTTGCTGTTGATCGAGACAGGGCAAAAACTCCATCTGTGGAGGAGCTGTATGATCACTTGAAGAATGGGGTCACTTGGGCTCCAACCAGGTTCGCCGACCTCGATTTGCTGAAGGAGTTGGGCCTAGAATCCGATATTGAGGCGATGCTGGGACATTTGAAGATGCCAAAACTCCTCACCATGGCTTATCCTTTCTACAAGGATGTCACTTGTCAGTTCCTATCCTCTCTTGTGGTCACTTACCACGACACGGCGCATGTGAGGCAAGGATGGGGAAAAATCACGTTCAAGGTCAATGGAAGGGAATACAACATGAACTTCAAGGACATTGGGAGGGTCATGGGGTTCCAAGACCTAGAAGACCACTCACTTCCCAAGTGTGAGAACCTCCCCACAGAGCTTTGGAAGTTGATCACTGGAAACAGGCACTCTACCGGGGCTGACAAGAACTCACACATCCGACACCCGTCTGTACGCTACCTCCACAGATTGCTAGTCCATGCTTTCTACCCACGGAAGCAAGCTGGTAATGTTACTGAGGAAGACATGCGACTGCTCTGTCCGGCTATCCGTCCTTACGCTCAACCTGGAGTGTTACCCCTTCCCAGCACTGATATCTATGCTACCTTTGGGATGGTCAGTTTCTTTGTGGGCCGTCTCGAACACTACAGAGACTGGGCGTGGTACACCACTGATTCGCGCCCAAAGATGGGGATAGGCGGAATGATCACACCACTGCTCCAATTTCTGAATGTTCCCTTGGGAAAGGACGCAGCGGGGCCTAGGTTCATTGATGGCACCTACTTGAGGATTGCCACCTATTTCAGTGGGATGTATGGGAAGGACTACGTCTACCACTACTACTTGCAGGGCAAGCCAGTCGAGGTGGTTCTTCCAAACCGGAACCTGACGAGTTTAGAGATACCAGGAGCTGTCAGCTTCAACATTCCCCAGGAGTACTTTCTCGGAGAACACGGGCCTCTCGATCCAATTCAAGCAGCTTCATCAAGGAGAAGGAGTGTCCCTACGCAACCTGACCCGCCTGTTGCAGACACGTCTGAGCATATCTATGGACCTCCGCGCTACTACTTCAAGCCCCATGACGGAGTCCTTCCCCCTGGAGCTCTCCGTGATGCTCATGACCACATTGGTCGTCTCCAGAGGTGGAACAAAGCTCAGGACAGAACGATAGCAAAGCTGAAGGATAAGTGCAAGGCGCTCAGCAAGACTGTGAAGAAGCAGGCAAAGACTTCAGCCAAGTTCATGAAGAAAGTAGCTGATGTCTTAACTAGGGGAGGAATAGCTGGATGTAGCTCAGCCGATTTCGCTTTCGCGAACACCTCAAACCCCCAGCCCCCACCCCCGCCTGATGCTCTTGGCTTCCCCCTCACTGCTGCGCAGCTTCAGCGTAAGTGGAGGAACCCACCCACTCAACCTTCCACTTCCGGCAACAAATCCCAATCCCTCGCTTCTTCTGACAGTGAGCACGAGATTGACGAGGTTGAGAGCCAGCCATGGTATGGAGGCTCCGGTTCAGCATCCGGTGGTTACTACACCACCTTCCCTCCTGACGACGACGATGCTGGGGCATCTGCCCCCACCTATTATCCATAGGAGGTACTTCTTTCTCTCCCTTGTATATACCATCTCAATTTTTTTGCATATTAGTTTTCTTCTCGGTATCTCCTTCTTTCTTTGACAACACAGAGACTGTGTAACTCAAGTTTGGGGGAGGTACCAAGCATTTGATCATGTTTGCTTTGATTGTGTTTCATTTGAGTCATGCATTGCACACCTATTTGCATAAAAAAAAAAAAAAAAAAGATCTTTCATTTAGTTTGCATCATTTGCACCATTAGGAGAGTCTAGAGCATATAGGTTGCATTCACTTGCATTGGGAGCAATGATTTTAAATGCCTTGTAAAGAACACTACGTTGCACCATTGAGTAGCCATGCACCTCTCGAAAAGACTTGTATGTTTCGAGCCTTGAAAACTCTTCTTGAAACTTGTTGATTGCTGAAACTCAGTCTTTGAAGCCAACTACAACCTTATTAGAAATGAATGAACTTAATGCTTCTTGCTTAGGGTCCCTTGTGTACTGAGTCATGGCTATACACACTGGAGTTGTCACATCTTTTATGCCAATCTTTTTGACAAACTCTAGTGGTAGACCACTCCCAAAACCTTTCCTTCCTTTTAAGCTTTCATTGTTTGATGAGTGAGGCCTTCTTCGGAAAGTCTTACATGCGCATAATGTTGAGAGTATCGGGAACGACAATGCTTGATCTTCATTTTTGCTAGATTGGACACTCTTTTGTCTAGCTATAGGTGGGAGGGTGAGTGTTGTGATCATGATTTGGGAGAAATGAAAAATAAAAAGGATAGACTCTTTGTGCTTAAGTGAATTGATTTTCTGGGATAAGTAGAGAACCTCTAGCTCTAGTTTTGAAAAGTCTTGGCCCCCAACCTAAAAAAAAAAAAAAAAAAAAAAAAAAATCGAAAAAAAAAAAAAAAAAAATCGAAAAAAAAAAAAAAAAAAAAAAGGGGCTAGCAAAGTTGTTAGGAGCTAAGAAATGTTTTGAGGTTGTAGAAAAATCCCTTGTAGATTTCAAAAAGAAAGAGTTAAAGTTCTTAGGATCTTTTGGTGAGAGATGTGAGTTGGGTTTGACATTTGGGAATGATTGTGTAATTGTATGTTTGGGAAAAGGGTAGAACAATGGAGATTGAGCATTGTATGCATGAGTTGGTCCCTTTCTTAGATATATTATGTGCAATGTCAAGGCTACTTGTTTTGAGAGTAAACCACCTTAAAGATCATATGTTTTGAACCTCTTGAATCACTTGAATAAAAGCCTTCCCTTACCCAACCAAATGACTTGGACCAACGGACCATTTGCAAGAATTCACCTGATGTTTTGTGCTTAATGAATGTGAGAGTTGGTTGATTTGAATGTGTGGATGCTTGATGATGAGTGTAGGGACAAAAGGAGTTGAGATAGGCCTAGAGAAGCTAGAGTGTAATAAGAGAGTGTGCTAATTATATTTGCTAGTTGTGTTTCTTTTGGCTATGAGCTCCCACCTTCAAACCTCTCTCCTTATGAGTTCTAGAAAGTTCACTTGAGGACAAGTAAAAGAACAAGTTTGGGGGAGTTGATATCTTGCATATTTACATTGTCTTATCCATTTATTCATGTGCATTTTCATCATATAGATTAGGATTTAGCCATGTCTAGGTTGCATTTTGCATACATATGTCTCTATCAGGTATTTGAGTACCACATGGAGTTTCTGGAGACATTTAGGTGCATTTGGAGCTCAAAGGAGTTGATTAGAGTGGTCTTTGGACGAGCACTGCCTGGAGCGACTTCTCGGAGCGACGGCATGAGGTCGCTGTGCACCACATCCCGGAGCGACTCATCCAGAGCGACTGCACAAAGTCGCTCGCGTTTTCACATCCGGAGACACACATTTTGACCTCGGAGCGACCTTCCAGAGCGACGTGCTGAAGTCGCTCCCGAAGCTTGGAGCGACCTTACCAGAGCGACAGGGAGAAGTCGCTCGCCATTTTGGTTCTCGGAAACACGAAATCGCTCTCGGAGCGACCTCTCGCAGCGACCCAGCGAGGTCGCTCCCGAAGCCCAGAGCGACGTGCTGGAGCGACTTGCCGAGGTCGCTGCGCGTCGCCTATCTGCTCGAATTAATGTTTTCTCAAGGGCCTTTTTGTCATTTTATTATGCACGTTTTTTATTCTGAAAACCTATGTTTTAATACTCTGTAAGCCACCAAGAGGGGATTATCTTTGTTCTTAGAAAAACCACCAAAAACCTTTGGAAAGTCATCTCTTTGAATCAATTGATCAGTTTATTATTGAGAATTCTGTGTTCTTATCTATTTTTCCTGTGTTTCTCTACATGATTAATCTGAAATCCAACATGGGTTTAAGAGGAATCATGGAGATTAGTGAGTAATCACCTTTTGAATTCATGGGTTAGGGAGATTGAGGGTGATTAGGTTAGAACTAGGATGTTTTAGTGTAGATCATTCATATTTCCTTGCTAGTTGAGTGAGCATAATGCATCTTCTGAGTTGGCCACTCAGTAGTTGATCTTAGGCATTTCCCCCGAAAGGTGTTCGAGGAAATGCCCGAGACAACTCTTCTTAGCTTTTAGCATACTTTGCCAAAGACATTTGTTGTTAGAGGTGCTAAGATAGCCATTGGACTTGCTAGTTATGATTGCTTTCATATTATTCAACCAAAGACATTTGATGTTTGAATTGTGTTAAGTAAATGAACATTCATCTAGACATAGAGTTTGTTTAGGATTGTGTCCAAGCTTAAGGTTAATAGATTGATTGATCGTTTGCCATCTTTAGTTCGAAACTTGATCACCCGAGGTCTAATCCCTATATCCATGAGTTCTCTTTTCCAATAGTTAAGAAAGTATCATTTAGTTATTTCTTTTAATTAGTCATAGTTTAAAAACCCATCTAAATCATTGATTGCACTTAGATTAAGTGATTACTTGCATTCTCGGTGCTTTGATATCTCTCAGAACTGGTTCGACAATCATTTATACTACAGCATTTGTCTTAGGAGCCTTGAAAACTCCTAACATCAGTAAACAATTTGGTTGAACAAATAAGTGTCATCAACGACAACTCAGTAGACGATTCGGTGAAACAAATTAGTGAGTCGTAAACTCTCACATCAACCACCAATACTCATTTATGTTTCACTAATTCTTTTAAATCTTTTTTTTTGTTAGTAAACATGACTGAACAAGTCCTTTTTGGTTTCATTGGAGGAATATGAAAGGAGAAAGAAAGACCTGCATGGTGCTACAAGAGCATTTGGATTAGGAAATTGGAAAGAGCATATCGTACAGCTACAAATCATCTTTGGTTTGTTTGGTTTTTAGCTCGTCCAGTTTTGATGTGTTCACTGATTATTGTTGAAGACATTTTAGGAGAGAGACAAAGAGAGTTAACTAGTAAAGGAGAGAGAGTGAGTTTCACAAAACTAACTAGTAAAGGAAAGAGAATGAGTTTCAGAAAACTGAAACGGAAGCTTTTGGGTTTAGCGGTAATAAAGACTTTACACAGACAGAAAGTATGTCTCATGTGACAAGTGCCGTAAAATGTAACCGAATTCTTGAAATTTGTCTCTGAACATAATTTTCTCAAACCTTATGCATACCATGATGTCCAAAATATCTTATCAATGTTGTATTGTCCACAATTAATATATTTTAACTCATAATCAAAATTGTAAGTTTTGTGAGAGAGAGAGAGAGAGAGAGAGAGAGAGAGAGAGAGAGAGAGAGAGAGATAGATAGATAGAGAGAGAGAGAGAGAGAGATTTAGCTTAGATGTGAGATGATTTGAAAACAATAGTTTTGAACACTTCTGTGGGGCCAGGATACCTCTGTATAATTAAAAAAAAAAAAGCATAACAAAACGGTAGGACTATAAACTGGTCTGATCAGTTTTCTCATGACTTAAGAGTCACCAGTTGTTTGTTATTAATATTGTTCGTCTCATCGGTTTCAGCTTTGTTTTACTTTTGAAAACTGGTAATTAAATATATTATAAAAGTCCAAAAACGTTTCTTAACCTTCTTTCCATTAAATATAAATAGGTATGGGATTGTACTATCAGCAATCAAAACACAATTTCGATAAAGACTCATATATTTGAAGAAATCTATATTCTTTTTTTCCTTATCTCATAATGTCTATTAAACATGTTTTTTTCTCAATGGTGGTTGTGTGTGTTGTAGTCTCTGCCAATGCTCAACTACCCCAGTTTCCCATCTCATTTCCTTTTCCACTCCCATTCCAACCAAGTCTCGGCATTCCCGGATTACCTGATGTGGCAAAATGTTGGTCTTCATTGATGGATATTCCAGGATGCATTATAGAGATTTACACATCTATACTCACAGGACCATTTGGACATATAGGTCCCTCTTGTTGCAAAGCATTTTTGGAAGCAGAAGCCAATTGCTTACCGAAACTTCCATTCATTCCACTTTTTCCTCTCAAAGAACAATGTTCAAAAATTTCTAGCGCAGCTCCTCCTACCACAAAATAGAGTTTCAAATTAATAGAAGTAATAGCTATGTCGTTTTTATTTTCAATGTATTTTAACATTTTAGCTAAATTCTACGATGTTATCCTCCAAAAATACGAATATGTAAACATAATTTTAGAAGTAAAAAAACTTCCAGCATTTACTTCTAAATTAACCATGTGGTTCATGCCTGTGAAGATTCTCAACCAATCTTAATTAATAAACATATTTAAATTATACTACAAACTAAACAGTACAATTTGATATATGAGAAAGTACATGGATGCGTCTACACAATAAATATAAATAAAAACATTCAGAAGGATCGATTTAAGATATGAGTTTCATTTTACGACAAATCCTATAAAGTCTATTCATAATTTTCTTATAAGCTGTACAAGTTTCCTTTATTTCGTCTGTTTATTTTTTGTTTCATAAAAAAACATTTTTGTATTGCGAAATTAGGCAGTATAGCCACAAAACAAAAGATAATTAAGTATATAACCAAAAAAAAATACCTCCATTATTTCTGAAATATATATTATATTGCCCTTGTCATCCGGTTAATGTTAAATCAAAATATCTTCTTCTTTTTCATTTATCAATTACCATTACTCTTCTTCCATCTCCATTATCTCTCCTTCCGCCACCGTTACAATATATTCATCACCAACTTCATGATGTGTTCTGTACTTATCTTATCCATAAGCACCACTTTTTTATAATCAATTTTATTTTTCCTAATTATTATCACTTTATTTATATTCACATTCATCATTGAGTCGCCATCACCACAATCACCATAACAACCTCTGAATCTATAATCTCTGCTAGTACTGTAAATTCATGGTTGTACTATAATATTTAAACAATTTGTACTATGTTATTTAGTTTGTTACTATTCTATTTTAAAAATATTTCATATTCTGGAGGAAGAATGAAATCTTAGAACCAGACCAAGATAGGGATCCTTATCCCTCGATAATATGATATATTTGGAAGGCTCGTAATGATAAACTTTTCAGGGGAATAGACAGAGACCCATTGGAACTAGTTCGATATGCAGAAAGTGAATGTCAAGCCTGGTTTAATGCAAACGACAGAATACCACCAGTAGTACAGGTCAGCAATAATGAGGAAAGCCAAACCTTAAGCTTGGGTAATATTTGCCTAATAGATGGATCTTGGACAGCTTATGATCGCTTTAGTGGATGTGGATGGGTCTGGATAGATAGCGGGGAGAACACACAGCTTATGGGAACACATAATTTCGCGAGATGTGAATCAGCATTGCATTCGGAGGTAGAAACACTGCGATGGGCGATGGAGAATATGCTTCAACACTCGCCATGCCAGAGCTTTGGAACAGATTGCAAGGAGCTGATTGCAGTGATAAAGGAACCCCAAGAGTGGCCAAGCTTCACGACATAATTGGAGAAGATAAAGATGCTGCAGATTTGCTTCCCGGACTTCAAAATCACCCATGTGCCACGAGCGCGCAACCAGTTTTCTGATTTTTTGGCTAAAACTGCTAGGACCTTTCGTAGAGAGTTACTTTTCATTGGTTGTTCTATTCCGGTCTGGTTACCCAGACCACCTCAAGCTTGAGTAATAGAATAGCCATTCGACGTCAAAAAAAAAATCAACTATGTGCATATTTTTATATTTGAGTTAGGGTTTAGATTTGTTTAGCGTTTGGTGATTAGTGTTTTGGGTTTAGTTATGGAAGATTTGGATTGAAGTTGGGGTAAGCATTATCTATTTCTGCAATCATGAACACTTCAAAATTTGAACAATATATAGTTGATATCTTGCATATTTGCATTGTTTTATTCATTCATCCATGAGCATTTTCATCATATAGATTAGGATTTAGTCATGTGTAGGTTGCATTTTGCATTCATTGTCCTTATTAGGTGTTGGAGTGCCACATGGAGTTCTTCGGGACATTTGGATGCATTTGGAGCTTAAAGGACGTGAAACAGGTGATCATTGGACGAGCAGAGCATGGGAGCGAGGTTCCGCAGCGACGTCATGAGGTCGCTCCAAAGCACCTCTCAGAGCGACCTAGCTAGAGCGACCCCATGAAGTCGCTCGCCATATTTCATCCCGTTGGAAGCCCAGAGCGACTTGCCCAAAGCGACGCACCGAGGTCGCTCGCATCTCACACCCCTCTCGGAGCGACCTCCCAAAGCGACACCCCGAGGTCGCTCGCATCTCTATGGCGAGACGACAAGAAGCGAAGCCCGGAGCGACCTCTCAGAGCGACCCACTGAGGTCGCTCCCGAAGGCCGGAGCGACTTGTCGGAGCGACATGCCGAGGTCGCTCCGCGTCTATTGTTGGGTCGATTTCTATTTTACTTAAGGGCCTTTTGGTCATTTCATTATGCACGTTTTACCCTTCTAAAAAACCTAAGTTAAGTACTTTTGTAAGCCATTGGAGGCAAGATAATCTCTTTTCTAGAGAAGAACTAGTAAAAAACCTCTTTTGATTCAGATTTCATTGCTTTCATCTTGTGTTCTTGTTGATTTCTTATCTATTTCTCTACATGGTTAATCTGAAATCCAATATGGGTTCAAGAGGAATCATGGAGATTAGTGAGTAATCACCTTTTGAATTCATGGGTTAGGGAGATTAAGGGTGATTAGGTTAGTTCTAGGATGTTTTAGTGTAGATCATTCTTGTTCCTTGCTAGTAGAGTATTCATAATGCATCTTCTGAGTTGGCCACTCAAAAGTTGATCAATAGACATTTCCCACCCAGAAGGTGTTTGATGAAATGCCTGAGACAACTCTCCTAGGCTTTTAGTATACTTTGCCAAAGACATTTGTTGTTAAAGATGCTAAGATAGCTAATAGACTTGTTAGTAATGATTGCTTTCATATTATTCAACCAAAGACATTTGATGTTTGAGATATGTTAGCAAATGAGCATTCATCTAGACATAGAGCTTGCTTAGAATTGTGTCTAGGCTTAAGGTTGATAGTTTGATTGATCATTTGCCATCCTTAGTTCGATACTTGATCACCCAAGGTCTAATCCCTATGCCCATGAGTTCTCTTTTCCCTTAGTCAAGAAAGTATCATTCTGTTATTGCTTTCTAGTTTAGTAGTAGTTTAAAACCCATCTAAATCATTGGTTGCACTTAGATTAAGTGAGTACTTGCATTCTCAGTGCTTTGATATCCCTCAGAACTGGTTCGACAATCTTCTATACTACAACATTTGTCTTAGGAGCCTTGAAAACTCCTAACATCAAATTGGCGCCGTTGCCAAATTCTGAGTAGATTTGAACATTGAGATTTAGTCACTTGCTTGAGACTAAGTCATTTTTATTTTCTTTTGTTACTGATTCTCTTTCTTCACCTCCCTTTAATCTACAGGTGTATGAACTTGAGGAGCAGGGGTCCATCAAACCTAGTTCCAATAGCTGCAGACATCAGAGCTTTAGAGAGAGAGAGTGCTAGAAATAGAAGAGAAGAAGAGCAACATGCTCACTTGCAGAGATTGAGTACTGATATGGGAGACATACCTCAAAACCAACAGCGAGCAGCTCGACCCATTGGCACTTACGACCGCCCCAACATTCATGGTCATAGATTGGGAATCCGAGCACCCGCTGTGGCAGCCAACAACTTTGAGATCAAATCAGGACTCCTCAACGTGATCGAGAATAACAAGTATCATGGCTTGGCTCTAGAGGATCCATTTGATCACTTGGACAGGTTCGACAGCTACTGTGGGTTGTCAAAAACCAATGGTGTGTCCGAAGATGCCTTAAAGCTCAAGCTATTCCCTTTCTCTTTGGGGGATAAGGCACGTCAGTGGGAGAAGTCTCTACCCAGCGACTCCATCACCACTTGGGATGACTGCAAGAAAGCATTCTTGGAGAAGTTCTTCTCTACTTCAAGAACTGCTAAGCTGAGAAACGAGATCTCCAGCTTTCAACAGAAGAACTTGGAAGGTTTCAGTGAAGCCTGGGAAGATTCAAGGGCTACCAAGCTCAATGCCCACACCATGGCTTTTCTAAGGAGAGCTTGCTGAGCACATTCTACCGTGGTGCTCTCCTAAGTACAGAGCCAGACTGGATACAGCTAGCAATGGGTTCTTCTTGGGGAGAACTGAGGAGGATGCAGAAGAGTGGTTGACAACATGGTAAAGAGTGATGCAGTCTACAGTGGAGACCACGACAGAGGCAGTAGAACAGATGATAAGCAGACGAGGAAAGAGATCAAAGCTTTGGAAGACAAGATCGACCTACTCATTGCTGAAAAAGCCACCCAAGAGCAGCTGAAGTTTGTTGGTAACTCCAAGCAGGAAGATCCACTTGCTGTCAATGAGGTTGAGGGTTTGGAAGGTCAAGAGGAGTTGTGTTTCATTAACAACAATGGTAGCTGGTACAAAAAGGAGCCCAACTTTCAGTACAACAACTACCAACAAAATCCTATCCCAACAACCAACAGAGTGGTTATCCGCCTAGAAACAACCAGCAAGGCAGCTATCAGCCTCAGCAAAACCCCTCGTCTGGTTCCTCTGCTCCTCAAGAGAGCAGCACTGATACCTTACTGAAACAAATCTTGGAGTCTCAGACTAGAAGTGAGAAGCAAGTTGGTTATGAGTTGAAGAACCTTCATTCCAAGATTGATGGGAGCTACAATGAGCTCAACAACAAATTCTCACACCTTGCTTCTACAGTCAGGAATTTAGAGAATCAATTTGCTTCCATGAACACTCACCAGAATCGCCAGCAAGGATCTCTACCTGGAAAGTCTGACCAAAATCCCAAGGAGGCCAAAGCTATCACCCTTAGGAGTGGTAAGCAGTTACCTCCTAGAACCCTCACCAAGGATGCTGAGAAACTAGGTGAGGGGGTTGCCATCAACATAGATGATGAAGTGGTGATTGTTGATGAGAAGATCAATGACGAGATCTTGGAGAAGATAGTGGAAGCCAAAGGTAAAGGAAAGGTTGGGGAAGAGAAGAAGACAGTAAAGGATGGTGAAGTTGTTACTCCAGCAAGTGAAAGTTCTTTTGTTCCTCCCCCTATGAACCCAAACTTCCATTCCCTGGTAGATTCAAGAAGCAGCTGCTAGAGAAGTACAAGGCTCTGTTTGAGAAGCAAATGAGTGAAGCTCAGGTTGCAATGCCCATCATCGATGCTTTCATGTTGATTCCTCAATACAACAAGTTCCTGAAAGATGTTGTAGCTGCAAAGAAGAAGGAGATGGAAGGCATGATGATTCTTACCCATGAGTGCAATGCCATCATCCAGAGGCTTGATGTTCCAGAGAAATTAGAGGATCCAGGAAGCTTCACACTACCTTGTGCTCTTGGACCTATGGTATTTGAGAAAAGTCTCTGCGATTTGGGAGCTAGTGTCAGCTTGATGCCTTTGTCTGTTGCAAAGAAGCTTGGATTCACTCAGTACAAGAAGTGTAGACTCTCTCTGGTGTTAGCTGATCGTTCAGTGAAGTACCCTGTGGGCATCTTAGAGGACCTCCCTGTGAAGATTGGAAGGTATGAGATACCTACAGATTTTGTGGTGCTTGAGATGGGTGAGGAGGCTCAAGACCCATTGATTCTAGGAAGGCCATTCTTAGCTACAGCAGGAGCTATTGTTAATGTGAAGGAAGGCACGATTGATCTCCATTTGGGTAAAGAGAACATCCTCCACTTTGACATCAAGGAGAAAATGAGGAAACCAACTGTGTTCGGGCAAGCCTTCTACATTGAAGAGATGGCCACTCCTGCTGATGAGCATCTTGAAGAGTTACCACCTGAGGACGACGAGGAGGGAGCATCTCCCTCTACTCATTCCCCATAGAAGGTAAACCACCACACTCCCTTGTATATACCATTTCATTTTTGCATATTAGTCTTCTTTTCGGTATCTCTCTCTACTTGACAACACAGAGACTGTGTAACTCAAGTTTGGGGGAGGTACCAAGTATTTGATCATGTTTGCTTTGATGTTGTTTCATTGAGTCATGCATTGCATACCTATTAGCATATAAAAAAAAAAAACAATCAATCATTTAGTTTGCATCATTTGCATTTCTAGGAGAGTCTAGAGCATATAGGTTGCATTCACTTGCATTGGGAGCAATGATTTTAAATGCCTTGTAAAGAACACTACGTTGCACCTGAGTAGCTTTTGCACCTCTCAAAAAGACTTGTATGTTTCGAGCCTTGAAAACTCTTCCTGAAACTTGTTGATTGCTGAAACTCAGTCTTTGAAGCCAACTACAACCTTATTTGAACTGAACGAACTTAATGCTTCTTGCTCATGGTCCCTTGTGTACTGAGTCATGGCTATACACACTTGAGTTGTCACATCCTTTATGCCAATCTTATTTTGACAAACTCTAGTGGTAGACCACTCCCAAAACCCTTCCCTCCTTTTAAGCTTTCATTGTTTGATGAGTGAGGCCTTTTTCGGAAAGTCTTACATGTGCATAATGTTGTGAGTATCGGGAACGACAATGCTTGATCTTCATTCTTGCTAGATTGGGCACTCTATTATCTAGCTATAGGTGGGGGTGAGTGTTATGATTATGATTTGGGAGAAATGAAAAAGGAAAAGAATAGACTCTTTGTGTTTAAGTGAATTGTTCTATTGGGACCAGTATAGAAGCCTCTAGCTCAAGTTTTGAAATGTCTTGGCCCCCAGCCTAAAAAAAAAAAAAAGGGAAAAAGAAAAACGAAAAAAAGAAGGAGAAAAGAAAAAAAAAAGAAAAAGAAAAGAAAAAGGGGGCTAGCAAGGTTGTTAGGAGCTAAGAAATGTTTTGAGGTTGTGAAAAATCCCTTGTAGATTTCAAAGAGAAGGAGTTAAAGTTCTTAGGATCTTATGGTGAGAGATGTGAGTTGGGTTTGACATTTGGGAATGATTGTGTGATTTGTATGTTTGGGAAAAGGGTAGAACAATGGAGATTGAGCATTGTATGCATGAGTTGGTCCCTTTCTTAGATATATTATGTGCAATGTCAAGGCTACTTGTTTTGAGAGTAAACCACCTTAAAGATCACATGTTTTGAACTTCTTGAATCACTTGAATAAAAGCCTTCCCTTACCCAACCAAATGACTTGGACCAACTGACCATTTGCAAGAATTCACCTGATGTTTTCTGCTTAATGAATGTGAGAGTTGGTTGATTTGAATGTGTGGATGCTTGATGATGAGTGTAAGAACAAAAAGAGTTAAGATAGGCCTAGAGAAGCTAGAGTGTAATAAGAGATTGTGCTAGTTGTGTTTCTTTTGGCTATGTGCTCCCACCTTCAAACCTCTCTCCCTATGAGTTCTAGAAAGTTCACTTGTGGACAAGTAAAAGAACAAGTTTGGGGGAGTTGATATCTTGCATATTTGCATTGTTTTATTCATTCATCCATGAGCATTTTCATCATATAGATTAGGATTTAGTCATGTGTAGGTTGCATTTTGCATTCATTGTCCTTATTAGGTGTTGGAGTGCCACATGGAGTTCTTGGGGACATTTGGATGCATTTGGAGCTTAAAGGACGTGAAACAGGTGATCATTGGACGAGCAGAGCATGGGAGCGAGGTTCCGCAGCGACGTCATGAGGTCGCTCCAAAGCACCTCTCAGAGCGACCTAGCTAGAGCGACCCCGTGAAGTCGCTCGCCATATTTCATCCCGTTGGAAGCCCAGAGCGACTTGCCCAAAGCGACGCACCGAGGTCGCTCGCATCTCACACCCCTCTCGGAGCGACCTCCCAAAGCGACACCCCGAGGTCGCTCGCATCTCTATGGCGAGACGACAAGAAGCGAAGCCCGGAGCGACCTCTCAGAGCGACCCACTGAGGTCGCTCCCGAAGGCCGGAGCGACTTGTCGGAGCGACATGCCGAGGTCGCTCCGCGTCTATTGTTGGGTCGATTTCTATTTTACTTAAGGGCCTTTTGGTCATTTCATTATGCACGTTTTACCCTTCTAAAAAACCTAAGTTAAGTACTTTTGTAAGCCATTGGAGGCAAGATAATCTCTTTTCCAGAGAAGAACTAGTAAAAAACCTCTTTTGATTCAGATTTCATTGCTTTCATCTTGTGTTCTTGTTGATTTCTTATCTATTTCTCTACATGGTTAATCTGAAATTCAATATGGGTTCAAGAGGAATCATGGAGATTAGTGAGTAATCACCTTTTGAATTCATGGGTTAGGGAGATTAAGGGTGATTAGGTTAGTTCTAGGATGTTTTAGTGTAGATCATTCTTGTTCCTTGCTAGTAGAGTATTCATAATGCATCTTCTGAGTTGGCCACTCAAAAGTTGATCAATAGACATTTCCCACCCAAAAGGTGTTTGATGAAATGCCAGAGACAACTCTCCTAGGCTTTTAGTATACTTTGCCAAAGACATTTGTTGTTAAAGATGCTAAGATAGCTAATAGACTTGTTAGTAATGATTGCTTTCATATTATTCAACCAAAGACATTTGATGTTTGAGATATGTTAGCAAATGAGCATTCATCTAGACATAGAGCTTGCTTAGAATTGTGTCTAGGCTTAAGGTTGATAGTTTGATTGATCATTTGCCATCCTTAGTTCGATACTTAATCACCCAAGGTCTAATCCCTATGCCCATGAGTTCTCTTTTCCCTTAGTCAAGAAAGTATCATTCTGTTATTGCTAGTTTAGTAGTAGTTTAAAACCCATCTAAATCATTGGTTGCACTTAGATTAAGTGAGTACTTGCATTCTCAGTGCTTTGATATCCCTCAGAACTGGTTCGACAATCTTCTATACTACAACATTTGTCTTAGGAGCCTTGAAAACTCCTAACATCAATAGTATGCTATTTCATTTGTTAATATTCTATTTTGATAATTTTTTATATTATGTACTATGTGCATATTTTGATATTTGGGTTAGGATTTATATTTCCTTTTAGGGTTTAGTAATTAGTGTTTTGGATTTAGTTATGGAAGATTTGGATTGAAGTTGGAGTAAACATTATCTCTTTCTGCAATCATAGACATTTCAAAATTTGAATAATATATACTACGTTATTTCGTTTGTTACTATTCTATTCAGATAATGCTACATATTATGTACTATGTGCATATTTTGATATTTGGGTTGGGGTTTATATTTCTTTTTAGGATTTAGTGATTAGTGTTTTGGTTTTAGTTTATGAAAGTTTGGGGTTGACATTGAGGTAAACATTACATCTTTCCCTGCAAATATAAACATTTCAAAATTTGAACAATATGTATTATTCTATTTGTTTGGTACTAGTCTATTTGCATAAGTTGATATTTGGGTTTAGGGTTTATATTATCTTTTAGGAATTAGTGATTATGTACTATATTGCTAAATTGTCTATATGCTATTATTAATTTTGGACATATATAATATAAAATATTTAAACTCTTTTATGTTTTCATTAATATAAACTATATCATTTACCATGTTCTATTCTATTTAAATAATAGCACTATAGTAACCATTATAGTCGATATTATAAACAACATTCATTTAACAACAATTTTTGTTTTGTTTTATTTAAGTGACATATGTTTTTACCTTCAACTGGCTTGGAAAATGGACAAAACCGGAAGAAAATGAAGAAAATGCTAGGAGAACTAATAATGTCAACATCAGTGCTATATTCTTAATTTCCTCTCAAAATTGGCTATTACACCAATTAGCCCTTTTGTATTTTCAATGTAACTTTATTGCTTATGTATCCATTTTACTCATATTAATTAAGATAGCTACTACATATATTGATTTATGTACATTACATATTAAAGTATGATTCTTTTCAGTGTTGTAAGTTTATTATTAAAATGTGTGAAAATTCCAAAACTACCTTCTTCGTGAAATATAGTGAAAAATACGCACTATAAGAATTCACTTGTGAACACTCAAGACTTGTCTTGGAATATGTCCATCTCTATATTGACTTGTGCATTTACTATCTAAATCAAAAAAGCATATAATTACATAGAAATAATCTTTATTTCGTCATATGTCTGTTTAATGAGTAAATTGTTTCCAAATGATGTTTTTGCTCGTTAAAAAAGTTGCCACCTAAAGGAGCCAATATAGTTAGCCTGTTGAAATTGTTATTTTCAACAAAATTCTACTCTCAAGCTTATTATAAAAACTCGTTATCATATTTTGTCTCCTCAAAAATTAATTTATTTGGCTTAATGAAAAGTTGTTTAGCGTCTAACCATCAAAACTCTAGAAATTGGTATATTGTCTGCCCCTTGTTTAGAGAGAGAGAGAGTTCACTACTCTATTGATATTTACAAGAGTTATTTCTGATTTCATGTACAATATTCAAGTATAGTTTATAATATTGAAAATCAGTAATTAACAAAAAAAATATTTTAAAATTTGTCTACATTAAATGTTTAATTTGTCTACATTTACGAGTGACTACGCCGATCTTTATATGTTTTGGCCAATCCAAAATTGACCTTTGGATTCTGCAGTAGGGGCGCGTTTATCAGAGGAAGTATCTAGAAGTCCCCAAGGTTTCTTCTAGTCTTCTCCTCCCTTCCTATGTTCCGAGTGAAAGTAGAAGCGCTATTGGTGGACGGTTGCAAAGAAAGGCCGACAACGAGTTCAGTCAGGGGAGACAAAAGAGAGATGCTTTCATGATCTGCCATAATCTCTTTGAAGAACACATGGACTAGCCCGATTTCCATTACTTAAGAGGACAGAAAAATTATAACAATAATAAAATTATAGTTAATTCACAGATCTATTTTTCTTTTTATATGAAAATAAAAATATGAACATAGATTTATTGTGGTGACCAAAAAAAACATAGATTGTATTGTACATGTTATTTTTGAATACAAATGATATACATGGTTTAACTAATATCTCAATGGCTTAGATGGATAGATGACAAAAAAAAACTAATATCTCAACTAAATAGTAAAACATAAAATAGTTAAATCATGAAATATAAAACTATTAAAGTAAAAATAGAAAATAAAATAGCTAAATTGTGAAATAAGAAAATTATTGGAACCAAATAAAAAAAAATATATTTATTATAAAATTAAAATTTGTTAACTGAACTAAACCAAAAATATTTATCCTTTTTGTGGTTTATTACTTATTATTCATATATTTAACTCTAAATAAATGGTAATGTAATTGGCGAAATGTAAATAAACTGATGAATACGACATAATTCATGTGTCATAATAGTCATCCACCTAATCAATCGGTTCGCAAAAGCAATACTAAATATAATTTGGGTATGGAAAAGATAGAAAAAAAGACAATGCTTTTAAAAAAATTTAAAAAGTGTGACATAACCAAATGAAAAAGTAAAGCAATGCCTCAGTGCTGCAAGGAACCTGTTTTGTTTTATCCCTCCGCTCCCAATTCCTCATCACTCAGCTCCATTTCACCTCGCCGGGATAAATATTCCGATCCTAACCTCCCGGAATATTCCCCTTCCCAATGGAAAACGACGTCAAGGTCGACGAGAAAGTGGAAGAAGCCGACCGCCTTCTTCCTCCCCATTCTCTCCCCTCCAACTCCGACGAGGATGAATCCGAGGCCGCCTTCGAATCCAGAGATAAGATCGTGATCGTCGATTTCGAATCCGCCGACGATCCCTCCGCCGCGGCACCTCCTTTCTCGTGGCGGAAACTATGGCTGTTCACCGGTCCAGGCTTCCTGATGAGCATAGCGTTCTTAGATCCGGGGAATCTAGAAGGAGATCTGCAAGCTGGTGCCATCGCTGGCTACTCTCTGCTTTGGCTCTTGATGTGGGCCACCGCCATGGGGCTACTGATCCAGATGCTCTCCGCTAGAGTCGGTGTCGCCACCGGCCGACATCTGGCTGAGCTCTGCCGCGACGAGTATCCGACTTGGGCGAGGTATGTGCTCTGGTCTATGGCGGAGATTGCTCTGATCGGAGCTGATATTCAAGAGGTTATCGGCAGTGCGATTGCGATTCAGATTCTCAGCCGCGGCGTCTTGCCGCTTTGGGCCGGTGTTGTCATTACGGCGTCGGATTGGTCAGTCCTCTTTGAATTTGATTTGAAATCAAGAAGTGTTGCTTTTGTTTTTTCTTGAAAACTCGGGGCTAATGAGTTGTATGCAAACAGTTTTTTATTTTTGTTTCTAGAGAATTATGGTGTGAGGAAGTTAGAAGCTATGTTTGCCGTTTTGATTGCAACGATGGGTTTGTCTTTTGCTTGGATGTTTGGTGAAACCAAGCCAAGTGGAAAAGAACTTATGATAGGTAAACAAACAGAATGATCATTTTTTTACTTGTCTCTGGTTTTGCCTTTGATGGCTAAAAAATATCAGATCTTTTGTAGGTATTTTACTTCCAAGGCTTAGCTCAAAGACCATTAGGCAAGCTGTAGGTGTTGTCGGCTGTGTCATAATGCCTCACAACGTGTTTTTGCATTCGGCTCTTGTACAGTCGAGGCAAATCGACCCAAAGAGGAAATCAAGGGTTCAAGAGGCGCTGAACTACTATTTGATCGAGTCTTCGGTCGCTCTTTTCATCTCCTTCTTGATTAACTTGTTTGTAACCACCGTCTTTGCCAAAGGGTTTTACGGAACCGAGAAAGCTAATAACATTGGCTTAGTTAACGCTGGTCAGTATCTTCAAGAGAAGTTTGGAGGTGGGCTTCTCCCCATTCTCTATATTTGGGGAATCGGGTTGTTAGCGGCAGGACAAAGCAGTACGATTACTGGTACATATGCTGGACAGTTTATAATGGGAGGGTTTCTGAATCTCCGGCTTAAGAAATGGATGAGGGCAGTGATAACAAGAAGCTGTGCTATTGTGCCGACCATGATTGTGGCAATCGTGTTCAACACTTCTGAAGCTTCCTTGGATGTTTTGAATGAATGGCTCAATGTGCTTCAGTCTGTACAGATTCCTTTTGCTCTTCTCCCTCTTCTAACGTTGGTATCCAAAGAAGAAGTTATGGGAGACTTCAAGATTGGCCCCGTTCTCCAGGTTAATTTCAATGTCTTTTACTATAAAAGCTCTGAGTTTTCACTTGGTATGAGTCTTAATTGGTTACAATAGGTCTTTCATTATGCCATGAAGCTAGAGATTATGAGTTGATTGGATTTTATTGATTTATGTTGCAGAGAATAGCGTGGACGGTGGCTGCACTTGTAATGATCATCAATGGGTATCTTCTGTTGGATTTCTTTGTATCAGAAGTGAACGGTTTTATGTTTGGAGTTACGGTCTGCGTCTGGACAAGTGCTTATGTTGCGTTTATAGTCTACCTCATCTCACACAGCAACTTTTTTCCTTCTCCTTGGTCTTCCTCCTCCATTGAACTTCCCAAAAGAGTGACGGTCTCAGATAGCTAGCTGCACAAAAAAATAACTGCTCTCTGGCGGAACACATTTTGAAGATACGGTAAACAAACTTCACCCTCTCTATACATGCCAAAGTGGGGGAGTAAAGATTTATTTAGTGCGAATGTGACAACACGACCATCTTTGTTGTACCTTTTTGTTTTGTTTTTAAAAGGATGTGCAAGTAAAGTGATGCTCCAATATGATCTAAAGAGGCTTTTACATTGATAGAATCACAAAAAAAAAAAAAAGAGTAGAAGACAGATCAATCAAAGCTCATAGCCATTGAAATGAATGGCCAAGCAAAATGAAATTTCTATGGTTGAAAAAAATCTTCAACACTAAGCTGCAACTCTAATGACATATACAAACAATTAAAGCTCCTTTAAGCAAGCCTTTTATCTGATTGTAACATCTTCAAAGAAAGCTTGGGGCAGCTCAGGTGAAACAGGCATGGTAGCAACGCACTTGAACTGTAACACCAAGAGAATCAGATATTAACCATCTAGAAATGTTGTTGTAACATATCATCAAGTCAATGTTATATATCATTGTAACGTTGATTTTTTTTTACCTTATGCTGCTTGTATTTGTTCCTAACAGCTTCTAAACTGTTCCCTCGTCTGCTTAGATACAAGTCATGTATGATTCCCACAGGTTGTTGCAGATCAGACGCCTTGTACTTTGTGTACTCTTCTAACATTTGGTTCTGTTTTACATCACCAAAAGAGATTTAGATTACAATGACACAAATCTCTATAAAAAAAACAGTCATAGTTGCTTACCCAGGGACGTTGTTTTGGACGGATGATGAATCGAGCAAGAAAGACAGCAGAAGCTGCCAACATAGATGGCAAAAACTTCACACAGCTGTAATCCAACAGACTCATCTCTGAGAGATAGCAACAGAGGCACTCTATCTGCAACAGTGACTCCTGCAAAGAGGACGTGAAAAGAAAAAAACATCCAAGGATTAACAATTGAAGCTGTTTTAAGTTGCAAACGGTCATGGGATTTTGAGCTTACATTGAAATCCTCTTGAGCAACCCTTGTGAACCGTCTGCGTAAGCCCAACATAGAAAAGGGTAAAAACAATCAAAATGCGGCCAACCTTTTTAAGTACAAACAACAAACCGTTACCTTAAGAATGTTTTGATGGTTGGACATCCTAATTCAAACCGTAGAGCAAGAAGTATATCAGCCTCCATGGACACCACATCTTGTCTTGTAAACGTATTATCAGTAATGTAAACAAAATCTTCCACTTTAGGAGGACTTATCTCTTCGTATTTCCTACTTTTTTACAAAGCACCATATAAGAAACTTCACACTACAACAATAACCAAAAAAAAAATAAGAGAGTGAGATCAAGAAGATGCTTACGACGCAATAAGCATAGCAGAAACACCCACAAGCTGAAGCCTCTGCCTGTTAATAGGCTTTGCGGACAAGAATCTATCGACATAAGAGACAGTGAGATAGAGCGTGTCGGAGACGAGTTTGTACTCCTCAGCAACCTCCACCAACCAGTCCATCAAAACCCCTCTCATGCTAGGCGTCAAATCACTCTGAACCTTTTCAATGTAATCATGTAAAGGTCTTTGCTTCAGCTTCCCCTGAATCTCACCAAATCCAAAACAAACAAAAGCATTAATCTTTCAGCATTGCAATAAGTGCCAATGTTGATTGCTTACCTCCATTTCGCGGAGATAGGCGCAGATGTCAGCGACAAAAGGACCACACATCTGAGGATCGCTAGATCCGGATTCGAAATCTACGGTCTGAGGTAAGGGAGGGTTCTTCGTCTGCTTCTTGGCGGCGAAGAGAGTTGATTTAGGCTTCTGGGTCTCTCTTTCTTGGAGGGGTATGAGCGGAGCAGCGACATTGGAGTTATTCGGAAGCTCTCCGAGAACGACTCTCTTCTTGCTACCTGGGTTTTCGTCCGTTACGGAGGCCTTTCGCTTCGCCGCCGCCCTAGTCATCCTCGTGGAGTTCTGATTCTCCGCCATGGGGTTTCTCAGTGGGTAAGAGAGAGAGAGAGAGAGATTGGATTGAATATAGAAATGTATAAGAGATGGAAAGTGTAAAAGAAGCGCCATTTTTTTGTGTGTGTGTGTGTGTGGGTTTTGGGATTTTTTTTTTTTTAAGGTCAATGGCGCTTTTCTTCTGTAATGCTTTCGAAACTTTTAGGGATTTTTGACCATCTAAAAACAATTGGGGGCTTCGTAGATTTTTATCCCCCACTTATTTGGCGTCTGTTTTCTCCTTCTTTTTTTACCCTTCTAATCTTTTACAGATTACCTATTTATTATTTATGTTCACTGTATTTAATTTATAAAAATTATATTTCATTTTAGTGTATTTTTATTTTCACATTCTTTAAAAATAAATATATTAAATATCATATCTTTTATTATTTATTACTAGATTTTTATACGCGTTTTGATAATGTATAACTAATTTCATAAATTTTAATTTTAAAAAATAACATAGATTTTATTTTTATTTGTAAACCATGTTTTCAATAAATGTTATGTTTTAAAATATTATATTATTATAAAATTAATTTTATAGAAAATAATAAACTCAATTTATTGATTTTATAATTTATTTAATATTTAAAAGAATTGGTTTGAGTTTTTGGATGTTCTTATAACTAATACATTATTAATCTAATATTAATTTGTCATATTAGTTAAAATTTATTTTTATAATTGAAATAAGACAATCAATTTTAATCCGTCTTATAACAGTGTAAAGGTCTTAAATGTTTTGGCAATAGTAAAAACCTTAAATTAATCCAGCCTTTAATATAATCAAAGAATAATCTAGTTTTTAATATTTGTCATGTTAAATATATACATGAAAGTTATATATAAAAATTCATTAAGGGTAACATAGATTTTAATCGCTCTAACTTTTAACGTAAGAGATCCGTTGCGAAAATTACTTCGCAGATAATAGTATAGATAGATATGTTAACTTCCCCTGATTGGGAGTCTATTTATTTCTACGGCATCTACTGATGTCTTTTGTTGCGTTTTTCGCCCTTTGTTCCTTTGTTTCTTTTAGCCTTTCTTGTTTCAGATACCTCATAAGTCGATTGACTTAAGTTTTAATGGAATTTTTCCAAGACAAAAAAAAAGATCTGTTAACTTAACATATTACATTATTTAATTATATTTAGTCTTTACTTTAATAATTTATTTATAGATTCACACTTTCTTACAATTGTCAAGGTTATTAAAATTTCTCTCTTAATTTAGCTATATCCATCTTGTATTTTTCTAAGTTATGAACTTTAGTACAAACACTTCTCATTCAGATAAACTCCAATTTTGTCATGTGTAAAATTGAGGTCCGGTGCACAAAAAGAAGAAAAAAAAACGGATGTCCAACATAGAATCCACATTGGCATCTAGGATAAGAGCAGCTTTCTCTAACCACAATGCCAAGTTCACACCTATTCATCTGGTAAGCTTTGCAGATTGAGTTCCACATCTACATAATAAGCAATGAGGTTTGAGCCTCACCGAGTCTAAAACAACACTAGATAAGTTAGCTATCAAATGGCTAGCCATCAATTCACTACAAATAGTTGTTAACATTCATATCTATGAGTCTCGTATTTATTTCGATCAGATAGAAGCCCCCCAAATTTGAAGCTTTCATGAATTTTATCAGTTAATCAAATTTGGTGCAGCCACGGGTTTAAACTGAACAACCTACCATAACCGTAAAAGAAGTAAATTGTACGCATATGTATAGAGTGAGATAGTATCTAAATAAAACCCATTTACTTGTGATACGTTGCAGAAGATAAATTTTTAATCTTTTCATTTGTCAAAGAACTTCACTGGCAGGGAAAGAAAATATACAGACACGGAAAATTACATCTATGTATGCCCATGATGCCTCTCTAGATCAGTCTTCATCAGTCCTAATTGTTTCCTCTTTCAATTCAAGCTCAACCCGTGTCTTTAATACTTCCCAGGATCGTGTCTCGAGCAATGTGCGACATCTTTCCTCTTCCAGTTCTCTGTTCCCCAAAGAAGGACTGGTTCAAGTCAAATGGTAACATCCTCCCAGAAGGTAACCGGTAGGACAGGTGATACAGGCATGGTCGCAACGCACTGGAACTGTAACCAGAGGAGCAAAATTGGAAGTATCAGCACATGCTCAATTCAAATGATGGCACTGATCTCAATTGTAATGTTAAATTTACCTTGTGGTGCTTGTATTTATCTCTAACAGCTTGTAAAGCACCCCCTCTTCTCCTCAGATACAAGTCATGTATGATTCCCACACACTCTTGTAGATCAGCCGCTTTGTACTTTGTGTATTCTTCCAACATCTGATTCTGTTTTACATCAATTAGATTATTAGTGTCTCACTCAAAAAAAAAATTACATGTAAGAGAATGAGAAAAAAATGCTTACCCAAGGATGTTGTTTTGGACGGATGATGAATCGAGCAAGGAAGACAGCAGAAGCAGCCAACATAGATGGCAAAAACTTCACAGCTTTGTAATCTAATATACTCAACTCCGATAAGTAGCAAGAGAGTGGTTCTAGCTGCAAGTGTGGCACCTGAAATAAAGTCATATAAAAATAATATTTAGCATTTTGATACTCTTTAAGATTCCTTATCTTATATAAACCTAGATCAGTCTGAGCTTACATTGAAATCTTCTTGTGCAACCCTTGTGAATCGTCTGCACATTAAAAATGGAAAAAACAGAATGAGGACAATGAACCATGCAAACCAGTAAATCACTATCAGCAAAAGACATTGTTTCACCACAAATCTAACCTTATAAAAGAATTGATTGTGGGTCTTCCCAGTTCAAACTGAAGGGTAAGAAGTATATCTGCTTCCATCTTCACCACATCTTGTTTCGAAAACGTATTATCAGTGATGTAACAGAAGTCTTCCACTTTGGGAGGACTTATCTCTTCATACTTCCTAATAATTTCCAACAACCAAAAGAATAAGTTCCATAAGCTTCATTCAAAAACACAAATGACTAGCAAAATAGAGATCTCAAAGATGCTTACGAGGCAATAAGCATAGCAGAAACTCCCAAGAGCTGAAGCCTCTTCTTGTTGACGGTCTTTAAGGACAAGAATCTATCAATGTAAGAGACAGTGAGGTGGAGTGTTTCGGACAAGAGCTTGTACTCGTCAGCAACTTCCACTAACCAATCAACCAAAACACCTCTCATGGTTGGTGTTACATCTTTCTGAACCTTTTCCATGTAATCAGGTAAAGGTCTTTGCTTTGGCTTCACCTGAGTTTCAACCAAATGCAATAATCTTTCAGCTTCACATTTAACATAACCAATAATAATAATTTGACAAAACCAAATCAGATTATCATAATAAATCTCAGAAACTTAAAGATCAAATCCAAATTTAAATTGAAAGTCTTCAGACAAAACCCAAAACCTTAAAACTGAGATTGTTACCTCCATTTGACGGAGATACTCGTAGATGTCGGAGACATAAGGTCCGCACATCTTGGGATCATCGGATCGAGCATCAATGTCAGATCCAAATTCCACGGCAGCCGAAGCCACCGGAGCCGTCTTTCTCAATAGAGCTCCGAGACTCTTTGCGGGCTTCGGGATCTGATTGAAATTGGACAAGACGGAGATGTTGGAGAGATTCGGAAGCTCGCCGAGAACCACTCTCTTCTTGGTGACACGTTCATCCTCCGTGGCCGTAGACTTTCTCTTCACCGCCGCTCTGGTCATCCTCGAACAGATCTCCTTCTCAGTCATGGTTGAGGGGTTGAAGAGATTCGGAGAGAAAGGGAAAGTAAGAGAGAGAGAGAGAGATTGTGAGATTTGGTGGTGGTGAGGAAGAAGTGAGGGTGAGAAGGGGAAGAAAAAGGGAAGAGCAAAAGCGCCATTTTCGAGTTGAAAACAAAGCTTCTCGCGCTCTGTGTGCGGATTTTGAGTTTTTCTTTTTAAGAGTCAAAAAGTTTGGAGGAAGGAATCGAATATCAAATCTGAAAATTGTTTGGCGGGCGAATTTTTCATCGGATATCTCTGTCTGAATTTGTTTTACCGGTACGATTGTTGTTGAGTGATGCGAATTTCACCTTCTCTTTTTCGACCAATAACATTTAGAATTATTTACTCAAACACCCTTCTAATTACTAAAAAATATATTCATATCATATTTTTATAATATTTTGTCCTCGATAATTTGTAGTACATTTTGCCGATTTGTATATGTAAAAACAAATTTATAGAACACTAGTATCTGTGCACAAAAAAAAAACACTAGTATCTAAGCGGAAGTTTACTCGAACATTATACATTTTAAGACATATTACAAGAAGCATACAAAACTTTTTTTTATTACTACCATTTTTAATAGTGTGCATTTTTATTACGTTGTGATAACAAACGTATTTACAAAAATACCATTAATTTTTAATGTCACTTAAGCAAAAAACCGGTGCCACATATGAATGTGTTGACATGTATTAATGAACTCAGTCGTAAAGCGTTACAAACTTCATTACGGCTGAGTTATAGTTACTTTGCGGCTGAGTTAAACAACGCGGTTGACTTATGTGAAATTGGCAGACTTACGAACATAAGTCAGTCGTTAGTGATGGCTGATTTACAGATTTCATGCTGATTTATGGGATAATGGTTAACTTACGAACACAAGTTACGACTAACTTATACATCGGCGGGCTGATTTCTCAAAAAATCGGCTGAGTTATAGTTAAGACATTGTTGAGTTATGTTTCGCCGGCTGAGTTAAGTATCATCGCCTAGCTGAGTTACTAAATTTACGGCTGACTTATGGGAGGTTGTTACGACTTATATGTTTGATGACTCAGACGGTGTGTCATGTGAATAAGATAACTTTAGTTCATACAGTGAGTCTCCAACACATACTTATGGCTGAATTATGCATACGTTACGACTAAGTTATGCATATGTTACGGCTGAGTTTACCTCTAAACTATAAACCTAAACTTTAAACTTTAAATAATAAAAAGTAGTAGATCTAATGTTTAAAATATAAATTTTATAATTTTTATAACTTTATAGTTTTATAGTTTTAATATTGTGTTCAGAGTTGAAGGTAAATTGTTGTTTATCTTGAAGGAACGTTACGACTTGCTTATAGAAACGTTACGGCTGACTTACACCATTCAGATAAGTTACGACTGAGTTATGCATAAGTAAGCCGTAATGTTCATGTAAGTCAGAACACAATGTGTCCGTCCAAAATATGAAACGTCGCGAACCAAAAATTACATATGGCGACTGACTTATAGTTACATTACGGCTGACTTATACCATTCAGTTACATTACGGCTGAGTTATGCATACTTTACGGCTGAGTTATGCATACATTACGACTGATTTTAAATATAAACTCTAAACCTATCTTAAACTTTAAAATAATTAAAAAATATTAGATTTAATGTTCAAAAGATAAACATATTAGATTTAGTGTTCATACGTTACGACTGAGTAATAATGAAATTACGGTTGAGTTATGCACACATTATTGTTGAGTTATGGTTACGATACGACTTTGTTATAATCAAATGATGAGTTATTGTTACAATACAACTTTGTTATAACAATGTTCCCGCCCAGAATACGAAACATCGCGAAACAAACTACACTTGACGACTTACTTATAGGAACGTTACAGCTGACTTATACCATTCAGATATGTTCCGGTTGAGTTATGCATACTTTACGGCTCAGTTATGCATACGTTACGACTGAGTTATAATCAAATTACGGCTAAATTATGCATACATTATGGATGAATTATGGTTACAATACGGCTTTGTTATAACCAAGTCGACCAAAAAAAACTTCTAACCGGCTCAAGATTCATCATCCAAAGTTAAATTGAATTTAGAAACCTAAAGAGAAACTAAAAAGATAGTCTATATATTAGGAATCAATAGATAAATCAGGCGCATAAACAACATAGATGTAAAAACTCAAATCTGAGATAGGTCTATTGCAGTGGTTGTCGTCTTCGATCGTTGTTGGTTAGAGTAGAAGCTTTCTCTCCTCCAGTGTCATGTATGGTGATTCAACATCCTGATGCTCCTTCTCTCATCGGATTCGTCGTTTTGCAGATGAAAAAATGAGTTAGAGAGAGAGATGAAGAGGCTAAGTCATGTCAATTGTAAGAAAATGAGAGAATGATTATTGGCCTTTAGATTTCATTTAATCAATGACCAAAAAGAAAGATTAAACAATGAGAAAAAAGGTGAGGATAAACAAAAAGATAATTTTGAACCCTAAATTAAAATCAATCAATGGTCATGAAAAAAACAATATAAATTGTAATTTTAGTTATTTTCAATTTTTTTTAAAAAAATTGCTTAAATTTAAAGAATATAGTTACATGTTTAAATCAAAATTTAAAATATAATTTAAAAATTAAAGATTAATAGTTTTAAAAAAATTATTAAAATTTGAATTTAACTCTAAACTATAAACCTAAACTTTAAAATTTAAATAATAATAAATATCAGATTTAATGTTCAAAGATAAAATTTATACTTTTTATAACTTTATAATTCTATAGTTTAGGTTTAGTGCGTCGCCACTTTCTATGGATGAAGAAAAAAAAGGGCTTTGGAAGAAGAGAAACTACCATAGGAGCACTAACTGATCTAGAATGTAATTAGAAACATAGAAAGTGACTATGAATGTAAATGTTTCTTATATAAATAATGTCTTGCTACAGTTTTATGATTTATCTTTTAATAATGTCCTACTAGTTGTATGTGTTCTACTAGTTGTTAATATATTTATTCATTCCTGCTACAGTTTTATGATTTATCTTTTAATAATGTCCTATTATACTTTGCAAATATATTTTTTACGTTGACATCACCCTAAACTAACAACTAGTAAAGATTGGATCATCAACTAATTTTATTCGTACAAGAAATGAAATAAATTACAGTTCAAGGGCTTGCCCGCGGGCCTGATCTGAAAAGGCCCACTATGGGGCGGGATTGGGCAAAAATATTGTGGCCCGTTTAGTTGCGGGTCTCGCGGGACAGGACCGCGGCGGTACTGGACCGAAGCGGGACGGGCCGAAACGGGATGCGGGCAAACATTGAGGCCCGCTACACTTTTCTCACCGAGAACAGAGCTAAACGGTGATCGGGTGATGACTATGGCCTTTGGCCATTCTTGCTCTCTGTGTTTCTTCCCTTTCGATCGACAATCACAAGCTCTTGTACACAACTCATCTTTTTTGCATGCAATCAAAGACTCGCCTTCTTCTTCTCTTCTCTTTTCTTTTCGTATCTTCATCTCTTTCCGTCTCTTCACTCTTTCTTCTTCGATCAACGACCACATAGCATCTTCTTCTTCTCCTCTACACAGTAGAGCGTCGACGACCATGTGCAGAGGTATTTAGCTCATTCCTCTCTGTTTACACGATTTTAGATTTCACATTAATTATTACACTAATATCCTAATATAACATCTGGTACTTAGAGCAAATCAGGAGGGATGATCCTTCACATCTGTTTTTTTAGCCTTTTGTTATTAATCAGAATTTTTTGTTTATCCAAACAGCTCCATCAGGTTGTGGGCTGTAAGTGACGAAGTTCTAAGTCACGACTCTTCACCAAGGTGGTTTGTTTGGTACAGTGGAGTACCAGCTTCACAGCAGAACCTTGAAGACACTGGTGAAATTTGTGCAGATTCAAGATATCATTTTGATCATGGAAGTGGTTCTCAGGTACCAATGATAAATAACTTATGATATGCATGATCGTTCAGTCTGATAGCACTTTAACTGTTATTGCTTAGTTTGATAGGTAGTGAACATGTATTGTTTAGTCTGATAGAACTTGAACTTGTGATATGCATGATCTAATCGTTAGTCTGTTAGAACTTGAACATGTTGGTATCAAGAGTCTGACTTATGTTATAGTCTAATCTATCTTGGTCTCTTCTTGTTGCAGATGACGTGTGATTCACGAAACCATTCGAGGTCCTTTGTAGTCATAAGCTATAGTTAAGAGTTCCTTTGTAAGTTTGCCCGAAACCATTTGTGTTTCTTTTCTGAGGGAAGAACATAAACAAAATGTGAATATATATCAATACACTAGTTGAATGAATCACGTTTTGACCTGTGCAGGTTCTTGGTCCCACGAGACATGACTGTTGGACACTTCATTCACATGCTAAGCAATAGACTACACCGAACTACATCCAAAGCTCTGTTTGTTTTAGTACAGAACACACTTCCTCAACAGGTACCTAATTATCCAGCATCCATGTTCAAAAAATCTATTAATAATGCATTTACTCTTATCTTTGTTCTCTACAGCTGCTCCAATGGACTCTTTGAACAATACTGCCGTCTCCAAGCCCAGCTTCAAAAGCAGAGGAGATGAGAGCATGCTTAAGATCACTAAGACGAAACCACAAGTAAGAAAAACGTTTTATTTTTAAGAGCTTAGATATGAGGTTAGTTTAATAGAACTTGAATTGTTATTGCTTAGTTTGATAGGTAGTGATTCTAGTGAACACGTATTGCTCAGTCTGATAAACTTTGAATTGTTAGCCTTTAAGTTGAACTTATGAATGATATTACTTGATCCCATCAAGATGATCGTTTAGACATAGGATTAAAATTTTCTTATAATGCTTGAGTCCCTGACCAATGACGAATAAGGAAATCATTGTATAATTTTAAAAATTACATAAAAATATTAAACAAAAAATACCCTAGCGAGTTTATTAAACTCACGGAGCCATCTCTTTCACGACTAGACATATCGTGAGCCAAAAAAAAAAACCTAAACCGTAACAAGAAGAGAGTAAGAGACGACAGAAGATATGGATTCAAGTATTGATCCACGCCTGAAGTCAGTGATCTTTTTGCAATGATAGCTGTCTTTGATCCACGCCAGAAGCTTCCAGTTGTAGAATATTGTTTAGGGAGACTTGACATAAGTACATGTGATGCAAAAATGAAGAACTTGCGTCTGAAGCTGGAAGTTTTGTTTGAATCATACGACAAAAAATCAAAGTCAACATCACCTTCTGCAGAGCCTCGTGAGATGGATCAACAAAATGTTTGTGGAGGACCGAAAGGAACATTTGAGAACTATGGTGTAAGTCTCCTGTTTCATTTTTTTAAATTAATTCTGAACCTAAGCTAGATATGGATAGCTTTGAAAAGTTTGGATATTCCATCAAATTGTTTTAAATTTTTTTTTTAAATACTACAGGATTTTTTTTGCGTTTCGCAAAAGTAGTGTTGCTGCGAGTGGAAAGACAGCTCTCAAAGCTTATTTGGATGAACCTGCGCTAGATATTGATAGCTTTGAAAGTTTGGATATTCTCAACTGGTGGAACGATAATACTCACAGGTTTGGTGATTTGCCAGAAATGGCTTGTGATCTGCTTAGCATTCCGATCACAACAGTGGTTTCATAATCCTCCTTTAGCATCGGTTCGAGAGTTCTGAACAAATACCGGAACCGTCTACTTCCCAAAAATGTGCAAGCTCTGATATATAGTAGGAATTGGCTAAAAGGATTCAAAACTTATGAACATGGTAAATTATTCACATTATTATATATTTTAGAGTTCCATGTTCTTTAAATCTAATTAACTTCGAATTTTTTTAAATATTTCCAGAAGATGAAATAGTTGGTGAAGAAGAGACGGTACCATGGTCTGATGATGAAGTTGAAGAAGAAGAAGAAAAAACTTGATTTTTATTTTGATTTGGTGTTTTTTATTTTATTTACATTATGGATTTCATGGCGCTCTTTTTCCCTTGTCGAGTTTTGTCCCAATGGGTTTTCCCGATAAGGTTTTTACCGAGACCACATTACATTACTTGGATTTTGTTTTGGTGTTCGTTTACATTTAGAGGATTTGATTATTTGGATTTGTCATCGTTACTTCATGCCATACTTTGTGAATTAAGTATACTGATCGAGTCTGAATGGTTGCTTGATAGTTTAGTCTGATAGGATTTGATTTGTTAGACTTTAAGTTAAATTTGTGAATGATTCAGCACGTGTCAAGCGTCTATATAACAAACAAGAAACTTACATACGTTTGCGGCATCTGATTTGTTAAGAAACAAGCAAGATGTTGCTATATTTCTTGATTATGTCATTATGTGTTTCTAAATCTTGTCCCTGAATATTCTAAAGCCTTTTGTTTCCTATAGCTGGACAACCAATCGTGCATGTTTTGATGTTTAGAGCTAATGAAAAAAATTAGTTTTGATAACCGAACAAGAGTTTATATATATATATATTGATGTTTGTTTCTGTGTCCAGACGCAAGTGAGTTATGTCTGATCATGTTGTTTCGTTTATGCAGGTATGATGAACCGACGTCCTGCGGACCGACCCGCAAAGCCCATGTACTATGCGGAGCGGGATTGGTCAGCCCTCGACAAGACCGCATCCCGCGCGGACCTGTCCTGCTGAGACCCGTTTGAACTGAAGACTGCGGTGGGACGGGACGGGACGAGACGGGAAGACCCAATTGCCATCTCTACACCTAGGATGTCGGTAAGCACCGTCAAAAGAGAAACTAGAGCAAAAATGAGCGATAGTCATTAGCATCAAGGATGAAGGTGGTTAGTTCGGAAGTAATGGTGATTAGAAATATGGAAAAGAAAAGAAAAGTTCGCCGATCAGATAGTTGAATACTTTATGATTTAGTTGGTGAAAAAAGTTTATTAGGAGAAAAAATAAATTTATTTGACTTGATCCGGTATATATAAAGAATAAATTTGATTGCTGTTGAAAACCATTTGGTACAAAGTAGATTAGAGGAGTCCTTTTCACACCGAACCAACCAATAAACAAATGTCTTAAAGACTTTAACATATGTTCACTTTTTAACCGACGTCACAACTGATATCACCAAACCAAAACATCTCTCTGAGAATCCCTAAATCCACTTGAAAAAAATGGCAGAAACCGCGGAAACAATCAACACCACCGTCTCACCGCCGCATTCCGAATCGGAGGGCTCCACCACATTACCCGCGACGACGCCAGACCAGACATCGGTTGAAACCTCAAAAGCCGCAGATCTGAAGAAGGAAGAGTCCGTCGCAGAGACGAAGCCAGGAGGAGGCAACTCGCTCCGCATTTGGCCTCCGACTCAGAAAACTCGCGACGCCGTCTTGAAGCGCCTGATCGAGACGCTATCCACCGAATCCATCCTCTCCAAGAGGTACGGCACGCTCAACTCCGACGAGGCTTCCACCGTCGCCAAATCCATCGAGGAGGAAGCCTACGGCGTCGCGTCCAACGCTGTGTCTGACGACGACGATGGGATCAAGATCCTTGAGGTTTACTCCAAGGAGATTAGCAAGAGGATGCTTGAGACGGTGAAGGATCGATCTGCAGCCGCCGCCAACAAGGAAGCGGTTGAGGAAGCTGCGAAAGACGATGAAGCTCCTGAGTCGGAGAAGAGTGAGGCGTAACTCGTTCTTGATCCTTACCTTATCTATTAGGGTTTCGCTAGATTCTTATGAGTTTCTCAGAGTTTATGACGACAGATCTCTTCTTGTGGATTTGGTATTTGCCTATTTCGAAGATGCTTCCTTCTTCCTAATTCGTTGCTTGCTTTTGGTTTGGCTTGTTAACGATTATGCAATTAACAATAATATCATCTGCTTAGTACCTTCCTCTTTGTTGGTAAATTGTTTTTCTTTATGATTTTATTTTTTGCTTGATTCTTGCAGTCATCGTGTGCTTTGCTTCCAGCTAGTTTCCTTTGGTCACGTCCTTGTGAATATTGATTGGAGCAGTGTGTTCAATTTCTTCCGATAACATTTGCGTCTCCTTTCTATTTGACATTGGGTTTGGAATACATTGACACGTACCTTTAGGATTAAGGTTAAAGTTATTTTGATTTTGAACTTTAGTTACATCAAAACATGGAAACAAGATTTACCGACACGTTTCTAATGGTTACAGCACAGGTTTGTTGCGCATTTGGTTCTGATTGTCTGTTTTACGTTCTTTTCTTTTGGGTTAGATCATGGCTTATTGACTGTTATACTAAGTTCTGTGAAATGTGTAGATATTCTTAGCTCTCGTGGTTGTCTTGCATTGAAAAAGTGGATTGGTCTGCATTTTATAATCTCCTTGATTCTTCATTTTGCTTTGCATGGTTTACCTTTCAACTGTAATAAAACATTTTTTCTGTTTGCTTTGATTCTCTCCTTCTAAGCTTAGGGTGAGTATTTGTTGGAGTTAGTCAATTTCTGCATTTGTATAATCTCACCAGTGCTCTATACATTTCACTGATTCTCTCATCCTCTTCTTCTCTATCAAACTTCAGTATTTTCTCAATTCTTGACAGTTTTCCAAGAGTTTCTTAACCAATTTGCGAATCCAAATCAAGAAATAAGCTCTGGTCACTACTTGGTAGACGAATCCAGTCTTAAAGAAAATGGACAAGCTTGTACATTGTATCAAGATTCAAACAAAAGTGCACCTCGAGTAAAAATACTAAATAGTATTCTCTTCAGAATACATCATCATTTCCAAGATTTACTAGATATGGTGAGTCGGCTCAAATGTAACGTTGGCTTTGCTTGGTCACAATCCAAAACGCTCTCAGGTGCTGCTTGGGTATGTTTTTATTAGGACAGAAGTTGGTATTGGAAGGGACCATTAATAATATATAAGATAGATGAGACACTACTATTATCACCAATTGGTTTTAGGTTGGAAGCCCATTTAACTTAAATCAGAGTCAGATCCAAACCATCCAACACGATCCATTATTGATTCAGCCCAAAGTTGGTCTATCGATCTTTGTCCGAACATTCCGAGATTAGCGCTTAAAGAGCCATCATTTCGAAGAGGCGTATTAGGGACAAATGTCTCACATCGGTAGTTAAAGAGATATTAAATAATATATAAGATAGATGGGTCAATTCACTTATTACCAATTGGTTTTAGGTTGGAAGCCCATCTAGTTTAACATGGTATCAGAACCCCGATCCATGCAATCTAACCCGATCCATTGTCGATCCGGCCCAAAGTCGGCCTATAGATATTTGCTCAAACATTCCGAGATTTACGCTCAACGAACCATTGTCTCAAAAGTCTAGAGGCATATGTCAAGGAGCGTATTAGGGATATAAGTCCCACATCGGATATCGAAAATGATCATTAGTAATATATAAGATAGATGTATCACTCCTCTTATCAATAATTGGTTTTAGATTATAAATCCATCAATCTTACAGTTTTGTTACAGTTTTGTTCCCGGCGAGAGTGCTACTACCATGGTGTAGTTAGACTTCCTTCTCCATGACCCTGTTATCTCCATTATTATAAGGGCCCGTGTTCTGCTTGTTTGCTCTGGCATAATCATTTTATTTACTCTGTTTTTAACAGTATACGTTGTTTTAGCTCGGTTGGATGAATCTTGTTACGATATTTGAAATACACAAGTAGTCAATGGGGAAAAAAAGAAAAACACAAAGACATAAAGTCATAAACCGATTCTTAGACGAGAGTATATTTCCTACCGACGCAGGAAGCTGTCTGCGCAACTTAATTTACCTTGCTTTTCCTAATTAGTGTCGGTGTATTAGAGCAGTGATGAGATATCAAATAAAATCACTTTTTCATTTCCTTAAATAACTTTCAAAAATTTATTATCTAGGTGATTAAGTAAAATACATAGAGCATTTTTAATAGAAAATTAAGCTAATTTTTATTTTAGAACACCCATTTTATTTTAAAATATTACTCTTAATAATTACTACTATTTATGTTCATTTGAAACACTTAGTGTGAGTTAACAGAGCAGAAACAATTTAAAACAAAGAAAAACAAGAACTATTAACACTAGAATTTTAAAATTAGAACGGCATATTTCAAATAACAGAATCGCCTGAAAACATTACAAACAAGTTATTTAAGAAAATAAAAGGTGAAAATTTAGTTATAAAATTATTAAATTTGAAACTCATTTATTTGAAATAATTTGCTTTCCAGACCGGTCATAAAAAAATGCCAATGCACACCGACTTAAACGTGTTTCTGGTAGTTTACTCCTCTTTAGTCTCAACAGGATGATAAGTGATGACTGATGAGTAGTATGTCTTTTATATTAGTTACTGAAAATTCTTTAGGCCCTTTTTAAAGTAACGTGTATTCTACTTTTTATTGTTGCTTTTGTTTGTGACCTTTTAAACTCTTTAAAAATAAGTAAACTATAAATTTGTTAAAAACCTTTTTCCGTAATGCTAGATTTATTTAGCTTTTTTATTATTTTATAATAAAATAAATATTTAACTATGGAATAGAGTTATTAAGAAACACATATACATTGCAACTAAAATTGAACTCAATCTAAAAGATATAAACCAAATTAAATCAATTAGACAAAACTCTAACTAATGAATGTAGGTCTGGCGTTCCGGTATACATTCGAAGGTTTGGCGTTTGGATATCCATTCGTGTTCGGATCAAGTATTTTGATTTTTTTAAATTTTCAGGTTTACATTTATAAATTTCATTCTAATATTTTATTAGTATGGATCCGTTTCGGATAATAACACTTTGGGTTATGTCCAAATTTTTATTGCATCCTAAAATCAATAAAATAACCATATATAGTTCAAATTCGGGTTATATCAGTTCGATTTAGATATATTCGAAATAAAAAAAAAAACAAAATTTAAAGCAAAACATAAAGAAAAACGCTTAATTTGAATATAAATTAATCCAACAAACATCAAACTGATAAAATAACAATAAAATATTAAATTAAGTACGAAAACAAACATCATTGGTAAACAATATACTTTACTTATAAATAAATCAGACTTGTTATTTCAACGAACAAATTTATGAATTACTTATTTATAACTAATGTGATATTTAAGGTATTTATTTAAATTTTAATAATTATTTTTATATATCATATCAACATAAACACTGAATTGAATATTTGAAATACTTATATATATTTCAAATATTTGTATTAACTATATTTTCGGGTTATCCATTCGGGTAGATTAATAACACTTCAAGTTCGGATATGTTTCAATCCACCCTACAAAACCCGTTCAAATTTTTTTTTTTACATTTTAGATCAGATAACAAATCAAGTTTTTCGGTTCGGGTTTGGTTCGGATCTCGAACTCTAAATTTTATGCCCAGCCCTAGATTAAAGACCACCATCTTTCAGATTTCTTCTACAAGAAATCTCTGATGGTTCAGAACTACCACCAAAACCGAGATGGTATAGAAGACATTCACCCCAAACATTCACCATAGAGAAACAAACGATCATTGCTAAATAAAACATTTACACTGCATACGACTTGCACGCAATCAGCATCATTAATAATCACCACTCCTCGATCGTGATCCCTCGCTTAACAACCAGATATCACCCGGTTTGCTTTAGACTGCACCATGACACCATGTCCACAACACGTACCACAATCTTCCTTGAATGTAACAGCATATTGATTGGTATATATAAGTGTGATCTCATTTCCTTTGAAGACGCACCCATAGCCAAATTAGAAACAGTCAGAATCAACATCACTTGACTCACAACCGCTGCTATTTGCTCCCTAAGCGATAATTGGATTTATCCCTCTCTTTCCAGTGCTTAGAAGCTACTCGTGATCATCATGTATTAATTCTGCTGCCGATTACACCAAGGCTCAGTCGCCTTGATTCACCCTTTGCTACCGGTCACTTACTCATACATCATTGGTCGGTACTGCCAATAAACTCGATTGATCATGATCCCATCGTTATCGTACATCCCCCGCAGACACTGCTAGGCAGCCATTACTCGAGTGACAACCACCACCTACGAACAAGATCAACCCTCCGACCCTCATTCTCTCTTTCACCATCTGTTTCCATCTCTGTTTTCTCTGTGTTTATCCAACTGTCTGTCCAGAAACTTGTGTCTTGATTACTCTCCAAAATGCTATTTATAATTGCTTGACGACCACCGCTCTGCGCCTAGACTTGTCAGTAACTGCTCCGTGGCAGTTACTCCGGATAAACCGGTAACTAATTTTTCCCTCCGTCAACTACCCAATCCACTAACCGTTTAATGAGCGGTATCTACTCTTCAAGTTTTGTGCAGATTTTGTGTTTGGTCTAACACATGGTGGGTTTGTTGGAACAAAATTTGTTGTCAGTTTACAGGAAATCATATAACTGCCCTGCAACAGTTAATCGTCCAATAACGGCCCTAGTTACGCTTAGTAACCACTCAAATAATTGTTCCCATCAATTCTCTTTTGTCATTCCGTTGATGTTTAGCTTAATAATCATACTGGCCAAAACATCAATCAGTCAGTCCATACACCAACTAATTCTTGGATGACAAGTTTAATTGTCTTGTCTAAAACTGGCCAGCTTTGTCTGACAAGCTAAACCGATATGTTCTGTCCTTGCTGTATAGTCCTAATCCGACCAATCTTCTAACCAAACCCATCCTTAAACTGTTCACACTCAATCCACCCCTGATTAGTGATTACATGCTTATGAATCAGTTAATTGTTTTTTTCTTTTGAGATGAAGAGAAAAACTTAGTTACACAGATCTTTATATATGCTGCAAATGTACATAGGTCATGCTAATCTTATACATAGGTCATGCTAATCTACTTTATATATTTCTAATTTTACGGGATGTGCCCGAATGGACGTATTTGTGATATTCTATTCTTTTGTACTCAACTGAAAGCGTATCTTTTATATTAGTAACTGTATATTTTTGGCTGTTCATATAATAAACATTTTATTCTTTCGATCGTTTGCTTTTGTTTGTAACGTGAAAAAAGTGATTAAACTATAGTCTTTTGTATCCATTATAGAAAAGCAAACCTTTACATGTAACGACTTGTGCAAACAAAAAGCCATAACTACGCCTCTGATTAGTGATTACATTGCACATGAATCAAACAATTGTTTTTTTTTCCTTTTGAGAAGAAAAACTACACAAATCTTCACATAAGTTGCGAAGGAAAAAAAAGAAAAAAAGAAAAATAAGTATTAACGTTAATTAGTGTCCACGGCCTCTCTTGCTCGGTCCAGACGCTAATCGGAAAGCCAAGCTCCTCATCAAAGGAATCCTCGAGCTGTTCGCAGCACCAGCCGCTGAGAAAAAGCTAAAACCACCGCCGTCTACGGCGGCCATTTGATCACAGCCGTTCATCTGCTCTGTTCTCAGAGCTCTGCAATCAACTCCAGAAATAATCAAAGACATATGCACCAATAAGATGGTGAATAACACGATCAGAAGCTTTTTCTCCATATCGATCTTTAACACTTCACTTTATTGCTTCTCTCTCTAAGTCTTAGTGTCTCTCTCTCTCTTTGAGAATTTTGGCTTTGTAAAATGAGTTGTTGAGTTATGAGATGAAGGGCATGTGTGTATGTATATATAGGTGTGTGTGCGTGTGTGAGCAAAGGGCATTTCTTGACCAGCAATTAAATGCTAGTGTAATTTGATTTGGACTTCGCGTTTTCTTTATATTAAGTATATATAAAAGTAAGCTTTATGGCCATTGAATATTTCAGGTTTCATGTTTTTTACAATGTGTATGCATATTTCTCCAACCTACTTCTCTTGGCTAAGAGATATTGTTGGCCTCTTGACTATGGGGAAAATATAAAATATAATGGTCATAATAGTAATAAAAAAAGAAATTGAAGAAAACTACAAGACGTTGTAAAAAGTGGAATTTATTTGTAGTTGTGTCTAATGTGAAGAGACAAAATATTGTTGAACGAAAGAAACTAACAAAGAAGCGTTGAAGAGAAAAGTCTTAGGAGTGTTGTTGAGTTGTCAACTTTTGACTTTTGTTCGACGCCGGTTCTTGGTTGTTACGGTGAAGTCGCGTTCGTCGGAAGGGGCAAAAAGGTAACTAAACGCGAGTTCTCAGTTCCTTTTGTGCTGTCTAGTGAAGACATGGCACCGTCTAACCCAGTGGCACATGCCCTTCGTTAACGTGCTTTCGTTTTCTTTTTGGTTTTCGTTTTTTTTTTCCTGACCATCTGATTTTATTTTGAGAAATTAGCAGCAATAACCAAAAAATAATATAATTCCCAAATTAATCATATAATTTGTTAGACTGATATTAGTAGATTCATACTACTATATATTGATCCTACTTTTTTTTTATCAACATATATTGTTCCTACTTACCTTTACGTTTTCTTCTTTTTATTACTTTTCTTTTCTTCTTTTAATTCTCTCTTTTTTTGGACATTCTATTTCTCTTTCTTCTTTGAAGAAAACAAGCTTACCCCCTTTCTCATTTTATTTAACATCACTCTTTTGCACAACTTAATATAAATTTGCCGACTAAACAATAATTTTAGAATATCTAGTAAATTTTTTAGAGCAAATTAGTTCAATATACTAAAAAAAGTGGGATACCATAGAATGAGGGGAAAATGATAACGATGGGAAGAAGAAAATTGAGAAAATACTTGAGAAAATGCTAAAATAAAATTATTATATATCACTAAATTCTACATATTCTGTATATAATATAGAAGATTCCATTATATTTTAATAAAATTTAAGCTTTCAGTTTATTTATACAATTTGATACTTTATAGGTTTGATAGTTTATTTAAGCTTTTAGAGAAGAAACAACATCAAGCGTAAATTAAAAGCTTTGAGAAAACAGAGACTGAATATATTGGTTGCAAATAAAATAAAAAACATGAGGAATCATCATCAGACTCCCTATTTATACAGATTTGTCTTTTTTACAAAGTTAAATTTTCTTCTTTTTGCGAGCATTGCATAGGCCGAGAAACAGTAACAATATTATCACCTGAAAACAAACCAGAATCATGTAGATGCAATACTACTAAACACTAGACCCTGTATTTTTATAACATCTCATATGTCAACAGATGAAGACTTAGCCCTCGTTATTAAGATCTTAAAGTGCGCAAATCAAAAACCCGAAGGCTGGCAGGTTTGTTAACAATATTGTTCAAAGATGATCATAACATAATGTCAAATCCGAAACGAAATAAAACACATAAAGTAGATGAAAGTGATTAGAGACGAGATCTAGAGAAGCTAACAGCTCTTTTCCCAATAGAGTTTTAAAATTTATCCTTCCAGCTTCTTTTTTTTGGTCAAAATCCTTCCAGCTTCTTTGCAAGCAAATCTGAGAGCCCATTGGTTAATGCAGAGGATGTCGCAAAGGAAGCTTTGAATAAACTGATAGCCTATTTTCATAAAGACAAAGAGAATATGTTAGACATGTTGTAGTAACTAACATAACAAAAAAAAAAACAAAAACTTAAACTAATGCATACCTCTGCTCGACCGATAGTTATCTGTTCAATTGTCACATCATTAAAACTAATCTTCAGATCATCTAGCTCCCTCATTGTAAGGTCTGACAGCAGAGGTGTGATCCTCAGATCATCAGAAACAAGAAACTTCTTACCCCCTCAGTTTCTGAATAAGTGTCACTTTGACACTTTTCACACATACTAAGAAAATAACGGAAATATATGTAAGTTGTTATTAATTACATTTTTATAACCAATAGTATTTCAGATAAATAAAATTATTTATAAAACCAATGCAGTTTGTAATTAATTTTTAACTGAAAATAAGTATAATTTGCATAGAAATTGTAAAGCGACACTTTTTGTGCAACAAGAAAAAAGCTAGAATGACACTTATTATAAAACACATGAAGTATTACTCTTCACAAACCCACCACTACTTCTTGGCTGGCCACACTCGGTTTTTGGATCTATAGCAATGACATGCTTGAGTCTGTGTTCGTGGTAGAAGCTAGGCTGATTCTACACTGTGATGCCAAGAAGATTCTTTTTGCAGCTATAATACTAAGGAATGGTTATCTCATCACGGCATAAACCTTTGAAGGTTCTGAACAAGTTACGATACATCCCAAACCGTCGTCACCACCACCACCACAAGAGATGTTACATATATACTCAAGAGGAAGCACAAGAAATATGCAAAGGAGATCAATAAAGTCTTCTCCACACTCGGCATAAACAACCTTCCTTTTGTCTTTCTTACTCATATACACTTTCAAAGAAAAACTTGGCCTAAAACCAAATCACATGGACTTATTGAAGGCTTAAACGCTATGGTAAAAGGATGTGATGAACTTTGAAACGGAAAGAATGTAGTTGTCAATGGAGTTTCTGATGTGAATAAGGACCGAAGCAAAGTCACTGCCTGTGCAATCAGAATACGGAAGTCAGATTGTCTTATTCTATAAAATGGAAAAGGGATTTAAGTACAAAGCAACAAAAGTACCTCTCGGAAGCCAATCTCTGCTTCACCTTCTGCCGCCTCATCATAGAGGTCGACACAACCTAAGTTTTTGATCTTCTTACGGAAAAAATCCCAACAAAAATTATCAATTTTCAAATCATCACTCAAGATAAAAGCAAATTTTCCATCACCATGAACAAAAACTCCATCATAATCATAACAATCTCTCAACATCTCTCCTTCAGGTGATGGGATCTCTTTGTTCATCATGTTTCCACAACTACACTTTGAGGTGTTGAAGTTACTAAAAAAACTCTCCGCATGATTTTCTCTGGAAATACATTGGGCTTGGTTGCCTCCGTGTGCTCATGTCTACAACACTTTTGTAAAGGTTGTTGAGACAACCTATGACGAGTTTTTGTCGTGACCTTCCGTGATTGTCAAGCAACCTCACAATGGTTCCCAAAGGCATGGTGAGAAAACTATAGAGCAAGTCAACAAAATCATTACCAGATTGAACCCATACAGCGTTTTGCTTGTTCAAATGGTTTGCTATAATGACATTAATCATTCTTTTCTCCAATCTTTGATCCATTAGATGATTCTTGAAAAATAAAAGTAAACAGCCAAGAAAACAAAGAACGATTGCAGAGAGACATATGATTTGAAAATTGAAAAGATTGATTACGTTTCAAAACAATAAATAAAGACCTCATTTTTTGACATTCCCTGTGTACATATTATTTAGAGTTACACGTCCCTAGGACTGCAAAAGCTTTACTCTTTTTAAACCATTTGAGAAGTCCAGCCAGTAAAATTGATTATTGCAGCCAGAGTATTTGTTGGGAACTAACAAGAAGTTTTGTATAAATCAAAACACATAAAAACATTGAGCTTCCCCATAACCGCGTGGCTGAAATTGCATGTCCCAAGGGGTCCGTACGCCAGTTTTTTTTGGGTCAAATGGGTCCGTACGTCAGTTTAAAGAAGTCATTCATTCCCATAAGAAAAATAAACATCAAAACCAATAGTAACTAAAACGGAAAGTAAACAAAGGTTTCATGTCCAAGAAAAAGATAAACATTAAAAAGTTGAACATAAAAATCAATGAGGTGATCGAAATCTTACCATGATATTTCATTAAAAGTTCTTTATGAATAAAAATTAAAACTAAAATATTTAATTTGAATGAAATAATATACAATATAACATCTTTAAATTAATACTCTATAAATTAATATACACTAAAAATTTCTATAAAATAATATAATTTTATAGTCTCAAATTGAGTTTTTGGTTCAATTAGTATATCGATAAATTTATATTTCTATATAAATTAATAAAAATTATAGTTTTGGTGTAGTCCCAACATTATTAATTTATAGAGGTTTCACTATATATAGTGCTTCCGATATTAAAAATCACTTTGATCTAGATAAGTGTATTTCTGGGATTGTCACGATCAAATAACATATTATAAACCACATATTTAAAAAATAATTTGTCTATATAAAAATATATAAATTAGAGTAAGCACATAAATCAAAATAATAACTTTTGTTTATTTACAATCATTTTTTTTGGTAAATAAATAAAAACAATCATTTTATTTATTTTATAAATATTGAAATAGATATATACATATAGTATATTTTAATATAAATATTTATGGGAAATGCCCTATGATAGCACTAAAAAAGTTTATGTCACAAATATAGACTATAAGAATCAAAATGACCAAAATGTTTCATTAAAGATGTAAATATACACTTATATCCCTAGGGTTAAGTGGTTAACTAATCCAAACATTAGGGTTTAGAGAGTTAAGGGGTGGTGATTTGGGATTGAGATTTAAAATTTTACAAAATAAAAAATAAATATTAAAAATTTGGAAATAAAAATTAAAAAAAAAAAAAATAAAATAAAAAAGTATTTTTTTAGAAAAAAGTTCGAATTTAAAACATAAAATCTAAAACTATAAAAAAAATTTATTTATTATTATTATTTTTTTAATTTTTATATATCTAGGGTATTAGTGTCATTTTACCTATTAAATGAAACAGTTTGGTCATTTTCTTCCTTCAGGTCTATTTTTGTGATCAAAACTTGAAAATAATCTATTTAGAAGAATTGCCCAATATTTATTATTGACACTTCCCTACTCATATGATTTTATTAACATTTCTTATATTTGCTATAACAAAAATTTAAACGGTTAATCACAAAACTTTTAATGTGAGATTTATCCATACAAATTTTCAAATTAAAATTTTAAGATCTCAATAATTTTTCAATGCAAAAATTTAAATTAACATATATATTATATATTTTATATAATATATATTTTAATTTTAATTATATTAATATTAATATATATATACATATATATATATATAATTTTCAATGTGAGATTTTTATCATTTTTAGTAATTTACAGTCGTTTTAAAAAATTTAAAATATAACATATAAAAAATCTAACTTTTTTATTATATGGTTAATGTGATTTTTAATTTCTTTTAATAATATAAAATTAAACAAAAAGAGAGAGAAAATACACAAAATATTATCAAATATGTATTATTTATAGTTATTAATTGTCATATATATGTTAATCATAATAGGTAATTTGTAGCTTTTATATAAAGAAAAATAGTGGATATTTTTTTGTACACTACTAATCAATTTGATAGTTAGTTTAATAAAAAACATAATATATATTTATATGAACCAATTTATTTTTCTTAAGATTCTAAGAATCATATTAGTGATGACATGTGGCTATGAAAACATGTTGTAATGTTCCAACATTAATATATAGGGGATAAACTAAGAAAAAACATTATAATCTATATCTTATTAAAGTAGAAGTACTTTAAGATTTTGTTTGGCAACATAGATATCAATTAAAAAAATAATGTTGTTTGGAAATATGGATAACACTAAGTTAGAAAAAAAAGTAATGGACTTATGCTATTAAAAAAATTGGAAGTCCATTATATTATATTAAAAAATAATGGGTTTATGATACTTGATATACATATTCAAATCAAAATAATAATTTAAAATTAATTTATATCAAAAATTCATTCAAAATATACATATATTCAAAATTTGATTTTTACTAACAAATTTTCCAATAACCATTATAAAAATGTTTTCAATATATATAAGAAAAATAAAATACAAAGCTCAATTTCAAACACCAACTTAAATTATGGTTTTTATATTTCACACTAAAATTTAAAAATATAATATATGTGATTATTTATATGATTGTATGTATAAAATATTATTAATTATAATAAAACTTATTTGATGGTACATATAAAATACAATTAATTATATGATAACACATATTTTGCAACTTATTTATGATGACACATATAGGATATATAATAGTGATTAGGGGTGGGCGTTCGGGTTCGTTTTTGGGTCTGTTTGGGATTTTGTGTTCGGTTCAGATCTTTGAGGATTCGGTTCGGATTAAATTGGTTTGGTTTAAATATTTGGATAGAGAATTAACAATTATTTAAGTATTTTGGTGTTTTGAGTATATTTTAACTATTTTAAATATTTACGTTTGATTATTTGTAAATAACTTCAAGTATTTAAATGAACTTAAAAGTATCATATATATTATGTATGTTTTTATATATACTAAATCTAAAAATAATTACATAAGTATATAAATCTATTTTGGATATCCAAAATACTTCAGTTCGGATCGGATTAGGTTTCAGTTCTTCAAATACCAAAATTTTTAATAATTCAGATATTTAATCAATTTCGGTTCGGATTTGGTACTACTTATTCGGATTGAGATCGGTTCGATTCTTCGAAGTCGAATTTTTTGCCCAAAACCTAAATAGTGACATAAAAAATAAATAGCATCATATTTTTTAGAAAATACACCTGAGCTTGTCAAAATCTAGTTGCACTTTAAAGTCGCACGTTACCCTCGGTTTAGTTATTCCTACAAATATTTTGGGCCGGTCTGGTTCGCGATTTTGATTTTTGGAACTGCAGTGTCAAACTGTCAATGCTCTCGTGTTTCCCTCGAGTATTGCACCTGTTTATGCACTCCATTATCCGGACAAGAAAAGAGCACACAGTGGTTTGATTTAAAGTTTTTTTCCTAGTCTTTGCTAAATGCCAATCAGATAAGTTGATTGTTAATTACTCTTTTTAAAGTTGATCAGAGTATTCGGTTTCCCTGGAGTATGTTTTTTGTTTGTTAATTACTCTTGTAAATCTAGGTAAAGATATGCAAAAGTTGTTGTTATTCACTTGTGTTTCACGTACATATATATCAAACTCTACACCGACAATTCGGTTAGATAACTACAAAGATCTTCCCGTAATATCTCCCAAGTATATCTAAACATATTCATCCTTATTCCCAATACTCCCCCTCAAGTTGGGAATATGAAAATTTCTTACTCCCAACTTGAACAATAACGCTTCAAACTGCACTCTACCAAGCGCCTTAGTCAGCACATCGGCGACTTGCTCAGTTGTTCTGACATGAACTGTCTCAATGATACCTTCCTGCAATGCGTCTCTGACTTGATGACAATCCGACTCGATATGTTTTGTCCTTTCGTGAAACACTGGATTCGCGGCAATATAAATAGCAGACTTGCTATCACAAAACAGCTTCGAAGGCTTCAGTTGCTTCTCACTCAAGTCAATCAGCAACCGGCGTAGCCACTTGATTTCTCTTGTTGCCTGTGCCATCGATCGGTATTCTGCTTCTGCCGACGAATGCGACACCACCTTCTGTTTCTTTGCCTTCCAAGACACAGGTGAATCTCCTACCAATGCCACATATGCACTCAACGACCTTCTTGTAACTGGACACGCTGACCAGTCGGCGTCACAATATACCGATAGGCTAAGATCACCTCCAGAATGCAGCAAGATCCCTTGACCAGCAGTTCCTTTGAGATACCTCACCACTCTTAATGCTGCATCCCACTGCTTCTCTCTAGGCGCCTTCATGAACTGTGAGAGAATGTGAACCGGATACGATATGTCTGGTCTAGTAATTGACAGATAAATCAATCTTCCCACCAGCCTTCTATATTTTTCAGCATTGGTGATGAACCCACTCGTATCTAACGCGAGTTTGTGATGTTGTTCCATCGGAGTCGCCACTGGCTTTGAGCCTAGCAACCCAACATCGGCTATTAAGTCCAACGCATATTTACGTTGTGATAACATGAACCCTTCTTCTCCTCTTCCAACTTCTATCCCAAGGAAATACTTTAACTTCCCCAAATCCTTCATATGAAAGCACTTGCTCAAGTACTCTTTAAACTTTGTAACCAATTGCCAGATCGTTAGACCTTGTTTAACCTAGCCGCCAAGGGAGACTTTCTCTGAAGCTTTCAGATCTGCCCTCTCCGGTGTCCGGTTCTCATCGCCGGCGTCGTGAGAGGGTGGGTTCATGTGTCTTTTAGTTCTTCTGCTCTGATTTTAGGTTTTGACAATTGTCATGTTCAAGTTTCGAGCTTTGTCTCAGAGTTGAACTGTGTGTTGCGTCTGGTGCAAGATGTACAGGTCGCGGATGGTACGATGTAGCTGCTGGGAGTGGTGTGTTTTTTTTTGGCTGATGGCCTCTAAAGATCTGGCGGTTTGGATGGCTGGGTGAGGAGGTGCTGAAGGCTTGCGTCTCCACTCATAAAGTTTTGCCTTTTATGAGGCTCAGATGTTCAAAGAGCCAATTGTGGTTCAGACATGGCTTGGATTGATGACTAGGTTGGGATTACAAATCCAGCCTCTTGTTTACATCGATTTGTCTCTTTGGTTGATTTGGATTGCTTTATCTTGGTCTTTGTGGCAACGGTCCAGTCATGATGTTGATTGTTGTGAATCGTAAGTTTTGGCTGAGTTTCTCCGGCTCTAGTCCAATTGTTTGGAAATTTGGTTTATGTTTACTTATCGTGGGAAGTCGTAAGGTGGACTTTGATCGCTTCATACTACTATCGAAATGGAAGCGAATAGTTCTTAGTGTTGTTTCTCACTAAAGAGATGATTTCAACTTCGGTTATGACCGTAAACGCAAGTCTTCTCAGGTTTCTATGCTGGTGTTGGAGCTCAAGAAAGAAGCAGTCTCAAATTATGGCCTGACAGTGCTGAATAGTTTTAAGCATGCTGGCTCTTGGTTTGGAGTGGTCTTTATATGCTTGTTCCTTATTGTGAAGCTATCGTATGACATCTACTGATGTTACTTTCTAGCATTCACTCTTTATGTGTTTTCTCCTGTTTTCTTTTAGAGTTATTTTATTTTTGGATTTCTCAGCATGTGGAGAACATTCTCAACATTTTGTAACTCTATATTTTGATATTCAAACCTAGTGTTAAAAAAAAAAACTTTGTAACCACCTTTATATCATTGCCGCACACGAGTAAATCATCGACATATATCAGCACTCTGAGCTCCACTCTTTTGCTTGAATAGATGAATAGGGAGTAATCAGTTCGTGAGGTTTTAAAACCATACCTTTTCAGGGCATCAGTTAACTTAGAGTACCAACAGCTAGGTGCCTGTCTCAAACCATAGACCGCCTTGTGTAGTCTACACACTTTGTTAGGATCTGAAGCTTGAAAACCCTGCGGAAGCTTCATGTATACTTCTTCCTTCAGATCACCATGTAGAAAGGCGTTGTGCACGTCCATCTGATGCACGATCCACCCCTTCCCTGCTACTACACGCAACAAACTTCTCACTGTTGTCATCTTTGCAACCGGTGCAAATGTTTCCTTGAAGTCTCTCCCCTTTTTCTGCCTGTTACCCAGAGCCACCAAGCGAGATTTTGATCTCTCCAAAGTACCATCGGAATTGTACTTAAGCTTGTATACCCACATATTCCCTATGGCTTTCTTCCCTGGTGGCAAATCCACTATGCTGAAGGTTTTGTTTTCCTCAAACGCCACCATCTCCTTCTTCATTGAATTTCTCCAAATTTCATGCTGCATTGCTTCTTTGAAACTTCACGGCTCTCTTTCATTTGTTATAGCCGCCAAGAATGCTTTGTGATCTGGAGAGAAATATTCATCAGAAATGTAATTTGCGAGAGGGTAGGGTGTTTTACCTTGGACTGTTATCGAAGACTCTGATGTGGTTGCTGAAGCAGGAAGAACGTGATGGGAATTCTTCAAGTGCTGAGCATTGTAACTGATGTAGTCCCGCAGCTTTACTGAGGGTACCTTTTCTCTGCAACCTCTTCCCATCTCTGTTACCTCCTTTGTTTCTACAATCGCTCCACTCTCACTACTCTTCTCCTCGACTCTTACTTCCTCACACTGTCCTTCTTTATCACCTCCAACCATCTCAGACTCCTTCTCTGTTTCCGTAACTCCCACGACAGGTACCGTGTTTGTCACTCTATCTTCAGTTGTAGCATCATTTACTTGCGACTCACCCCTATCATCTTCTGCAACGACATCTACCACCCAATCATCATCAGGTGTTCCTGTCAACTCTCTCAATTGCACAGTATTGGTGTGCTTTTCAACATAAGGAAACACATCCTCACAAAAGCTTACGTCCCTTGATACTATAAACTCATTTGTATCCAAATCATAAACCCTCCAGGCTTTCTTTCCAAATGGATATCCAACAAACACACATCGTCTGCTCCTCTCTCCCAGCTTGTCCTTGTCCCGATCTCTTCTATGAACGTAGCATAATGAGCCGAACACTCTTAGTGACCCATACGACGGCTTAGCTCCGAACAGTATCTCATAAGGAGAACTTCCTTTCAGTACCTGCGACGGCGTCATATTGATCACATGAGTGGCTGTTGAGATGGCCTCCCCCCAAAACTTCACTGGCATCTTCGATTGGAATAACAAGGCTCTTGCTACATTCAAGATATGCCTATGTTTTCTTTCCACACGACCATTCTGTTGCGGAGTGTCTACGCATGAGGTCTGATGCACAATCCCCTTGTCCTGAAAGAACCCACTCATACACATAGACTCAGAACCGTTATCGCTACGTACTTTCTGAACCTTTTTATCAAACTGTGTTTCTGTATAGGCACAAAACCGTTCAATAACTTTCTTCACTTCTGATTTAGCTAGCAGAAGATAGGTCCAAACGGCTCTAGAAAAGTCATCCACTACCGTTAGAAAGTACACCGCTCCACAGGATGCAGGCACACGGTAAGGACCCCAAACATCTACATGTATAAGCACAAAACACTTCTCTGTTTTATTAATACTAAGATTGAAAACATCTCTTGTTTGCTTAGCTCTAAAACACACGTCACAAGGACTAGAGCTAGCCTTATTCATAACACCAGAAAGCTCATGTAAAGAATCAAAAACACCAAAAGCTGGATGTCCGAGACGTTTATGCCACAACAGCCGATCACCACTGCCATCTGCTCTGTTAGCTTGCGCGCCTCTTACATCCTTAAAGTAGTACACCCCACCACGTTCCTCACCGGCTCCAATCAGAGTCTTCGAAGAACGGTCCTGCAAAACACAAATCGTATCGGTGAATAACGCAAAGCAATTACTGTGCTTTAACAATTTCGATACAGATATCAAAGTGCAGTCAAGATTAGGCACAAAGAGCACGTCTTTGAGTGAAATACTCTCTGTGAGTATCATATCTCCCATCTGTATAGAGGTCGAAGTTCCTCCATCTGCGAACCCCACTACACACGGTGGAGTGTTCCTCACATTCACAAGTTCTCTCACATCACCAGTCATGATGTGAGGCACCGGAGTCAATGATCACATCTCCAAGTATCTTACCAGACAGTTTCTCTGATTGCGAAGACCTGCTCCCATCATTCAAGATTTGAGTAATAGCCTTCCATTGTTCCGGTGTGAGATCAGCAGCACCGCCACCATACGAACTCGTAGCTTGTGCTGTATGCGCAGTTCCACGGCCTCCACCTCTTCCATTAGATCCACCGCGGCCTCTGCCTGAACCTCTTCCACGTCTCTCTTGCATCCACTCTGGAGAGCCAATGATCTGCCAACAATTACTTTTGTCATGTCCAGTCTTCCCACAGTTAGGACACACTCTATCTCTAGCTCTGTTCCCAAAACCAGAGCCATTGCTGTCGATTCTCCCACCAGCATCTCGTCCTTCGTTCGCTTCTCTTTCACTCACCAATTCTCTTCGAGCGGCAAAACCAACAGCTTCTTGTGCTACTATCTCTCTGGATTTTGCTGAACTTAGTCGAGCTTCTTCTCTGATTACCTTGGCATACACTCTTCCTAGGTCAGGTAACTCGTCAGACTCAATTATGGCTGTGACCACATTCCCAAATCTCGACTCATCCAACCCCATGTTGGGGTCAAAATCGGTTACGACGGAATCAATGTCTGAAAGTCCGTAAAAATCAGCATAACCGTTTTTACGAAAAGTAATCTTCGTAAAGATATCTTTACGAACAGCCTTGCAGTAAAATATCGTCCAAATCTCAATCGAACCACTAAATACCGATTGTCCGAAGGCAACGGACATGTATCCAAATCGGCCGCGGACAAGCTCGAGTATGGAAATCAGACCGCGGACAAGCCAAGCTCGATCGATACGCGGCAACCAAGCATGCACACAGCTCGGTCGCTACGTAGCGACCGAGCTCGAGCCAAGCTCGGTCGCTACGTAGCGACCGAGCATCCGTCTCGCTCGGTCGCTACGTAGCGACCGAGCATCCGTCTCGCTCGGTCGCTACGTAGCGACCGAGCCCGAGCCAAGCTCGGTCGCTACGTAGCGACCGAGCGATCGTCCCGCTCGGTCGCTACGTAGCGACCGAGCTCGAGCCAAAGCTCGGTCGCTACGTAGCGACCGAGCTCGAGCCAAAGCTCGGTCGCTACGTAGCGACCGAGCGATCGTCCTGCTCGGTCGCTACGTAGCGACCGAGCGATCATCCCGCTCGTCGCTACGTAGCGACCGAGCTCGAGCCAAAGCTCGGTCGCTACGTAGCGACCGAGCTCGAGCCAAAGCTCGGTCGCTACGTAGCGACCGAGCGATCGTCCGCTCGGTCGCTACGTAGCGACCGAGCGATCGTCCCGCTCGGTCGCTACGTAGCGACCGAGCTCAGCCAAGCTCGGTCGCTACGTAGCGACCGAGCGCTCGTCCCCTCGGTCGCTACGAAGCGACCGGGCTCGAGCCAAAGTTCGGTCGCTGTGTAGCGATTGAACCTTTCCGAACGTCAATACGACACCAGTTCTTGCATTCTCGTCAAAACCTTCGAATGCTATCTCCCGAAGACCGTAGCAAGCTCAGTCCATGTTTCCCGCCATTCTAATTCATCGATCAAACTTCGCGGATTAGAAACCGCGGAAAACTCGTAGTAAACGTGTCGAGTCGGAAGACGGCCCAAAGGGACCTAAAAACACGACTCGAGGCCCATCCTACGATTTTCCTAATCAAAAGCCCGTAAACCACAGCCTGGTTTACGCTTGGTCCACAAGGAAGGATAAATGTCAAGTTTCCGCGGATAAATACGGAAGTTTTGAAGATAATTGTGAAGATCGGGAAAAATGGAATATCTCCATTTTTATGCTATGACGGCTTAAGGGCAGAAGAGTAAAAGCGTAAACCGACCTTGGAGCTAGTATATAAGGAGTCCTAGGCGAGGAGCAAGAAGAGAACTTTTTAGATTCGGAATTCTCTGCACTTAGAAACTTTAGGCTTATTCTCGACAAGTTCGGTTTCTATGACTGGCACTCAATTACTAGACGAACTCGCCCAGGCAGTTCGATCTCTTGTCCAGCTCTATCAATTGAACTACGTTCGGCTTGATCCTCGAAAGGGGTACGTAGGCAGCCTTTAACAAGGTTCAGTCCGAAATCAATCTAAGCCTTTTAGATATCTTTTTCGTCCTTTGTTATCGAGCTGCGACTCAACTAGGATTAGGGTTTTATGTTGCTAGAACTAGGTAACTCGCTGACGGGCCCTGCGGCCAAAGCCTTTGTATTCTCTTGTAATGATCACAACGCTCTTACGCGGACTCGAAATAAGATCTACTGTTTTCTCTAAACTCGTTTGTTATCTTTTCATGATTTCCGCATATATTCGATCACTTGTCGTTGGCTCTCGCAGAGATCCGGGACCTCTGGGAAATTAGGGTTTTCCTAGTTTCCTTATTTAAACAGAAATCGACAGTGCGAATTTCGGTTCCCACAGTTTGGCGCTAGAAGGAGGGGGGGCTACGGATTACTCTTACTCATGGCCACAAAACGCTTGATCGAAACGATGTTTGGATATATGAAAGACAAACTCGCAGCACTGACTGCTCCTATGGCCAACGCTTACGCAAACGCCGTAGTTTTCAACAAAATCGAAAACTTAGTCGCGACCTTCCGCCACAGGAAGAGCACTAAAACAAGCTCGCGATTCCTCCCTGTAAACAAGAAGGGAAACGATAAATCTTATCAAAACCCCGTAAACAAATCTCGATGCATAAGGGTTTTACCAAAACACGTTTTCCGAAAACATTTCGGAAGGATAAAACTTGTTCTCCCAAAAAAACCGCTGAAAACCCCTACGTTAATCGCGGAAAAAGGAAACACAACAAAACGATTACACAGCTCGGTCGCTACGTAGCGACCGAGCACACACACTGCTCGGTCGCTACGTAGCGACCGAGCACACACGCTGCTCGGTCGCTACGTAGCGACCGAGCACGCACACGCTGCTCGGTCGCTACGTAGCGACCGAGCACACACGCTGCTCGGTCGCTACGTAGCGACCGAGCACGAGCACGCGCGACGCTGCTCGGTCGCTACGTAGCGACCGAGCACGCACGCTGCTCGGTCGCTACGTAGCGACCGAGCACACACGCTGCTCGGTCGCTACGTAGCGACCGAGCACGCACACGCTGCTCGGTCGCTACGTAGCGACCGAGCACGCACACTGCTCGGTCGCTACGTAGCGACCGAGCACACACGCTGCTCGGTCGCTACGTAGCGACCGAGCACGAACACGCTGCTCGGTCGCTACGTAGCGACCGAGAACGCACGCTCGACGCTACGCGACGAGCACGCACACGCTGCTCGGTCGCTACGTAGTGACCGAGCTCAAGCCAACTCTCCGTCGCTACGTAGCGACCTGTAAGGCCTCAGAAAGGTCCTCCTTTGGGTTCTCTTTTGAATCCTCGTCGAAACGCTTTTCGTTTCGTCTCAATCGGAGTTTCCGTTGAGATTTTACGACGAACACGAGTGGGACTCTTCTCGGCTTTCTTCCACTCGCTACGTAGCGACCTGTCAGACTATCGGTCGCTACGTAGCGACCTGTAAGGCCTCAGAAAGGTCCTTCTTTGGGTTCTCTTTTGAATCCTCGTCGAAACGCTTTTCGTTTCGTCTCAATCGGAGTTTCCGTTGAGATTTTACGACGAAAACAAGTGGGACTCGTCTCGGCTTGCTTCCACTCGCTACGTAGCGACCTGTCAGACTGTCAGTCGCTACGTAGCGACCTGTAAGGCCTCAGAAAGGTCCTCCTTTGGGTTGTCTTTTGAATCTTCGTCGAAACGCTTTTCGTTTCGTCTCAATCGGAGTTTCCGTTGAGATTTTACGACGAAAACAAGTAGGACGCTTCTCGGCTTGCTTCCACTCGCTACTTAGCGACCTGTCAGACTGTCAGTCGCTACGTAGCGACCTGTAAGTCCTCAAAGGGTTCTTCCTTTGCGTTCTCCTTTGAATCCTCTTCGAAATGCTTTTTGTTTCGTCTCAATCGGAGTTTCCGTTGAGATTTTACGACGAAAACAAGTAGGACGCTTCTTGGCTTGCTTCCATTCGCTACGTAGCGACCTGTCAGACTGTCAGTCGCTACGTAGCGACCTGTAAGTCCTCAAAGGGTTCTTCCTTTGCGTTCTCCTTTGAATCCTCTTCAAAATGCTTTTCGTTTCGTTTCAATCGGAGTTTCCGTTGAGATTTTACGACGAAAACAAGTGGGACTCGTCTCGGCTCCCTTCCACTCGCTATAGCGACCGAGATGACATCCTCACTCGCTATAGCAACCTGTCAGGCCTCAAAGGGGTCCTCCTTTGCGTTCTCCTTTGAATTCTCATCGAAACGCTTTTGGTTTCGTCTCAATCGGAGTTTCCGTTGAGATTTTACGACAAAAACAAGTAAACCTCATCCTAAACTCCTTGGCTTGTTTCTGCTCACCCTACCTCCATCTTTGCGTTCACTTTCGAATCTCGATCGAAACGTCTCTTGTTTCGCCTCGATTGAAGTTACCATTGAGACTTTACGATATAAAAAAAAAAACCGCAAAGACCTATTTTCTCGCATGGATTCAGATTAATCGTATAAAACGGCAATGGTTAACTTAACACCTTAGCCGCCTTAACTATACGATTACGTTGGACCTTTTTACAAAAATCGACGTCTTATCTAAGGAGAAGATAACAGTCAAGTTCGGAAGATAAATGTCAAGTTTCAAAGGATAAACACCAATATCGGAAATGGCGAACATACACGAGAATAGGAAACGGAAATGAGCACGCAAAACTGAGAAGGGACAAAACTGCATCTTCGAGAGAACTAAGGTATTTCCGACTTGAAATTTTTGAAATCAGACTTGGAATTTTCGTAGGAAATTACTTTGAGGCTGCCATAGAACTTTAGGGAACGTAAAACCTAGGCGGATAGTCTAGCGAACTAAGTTTTAAGCGATTTTTCCTGTCTCGATATATTGTCCCATAATTGTTCATCCAAATCTTGCAAACCGATCTAAACTCTCCGAAAGTCGAGAAATGATCGCCACGCATATCAAGCTCGCTTCCTAAAGAGAGAAAAAGTTAGAGACATGAACGTCGTCTTAAAACCGATTCGTTTCTGGCAATTTTCTCGGAACCGACATATCCCAAGTCGTCAACGTGGAAACAACCAAATCACAGTCCAAGCGTCGTCTATAAATCGTCCCGAATTATCGATCATTCCAAACATCAGGAGAGGAAACGTACACAACCCTTCAAAGTATCGGTTCAACCGTTTTTCTTTCGTAAAAAAAAAAAGGGGGAGTAGGTACGTATACTATACTCGTATACTCCCAAACTTCAAAAAACTTCTGCAAATCGTCAAGAATAGGCAAACGACAATCTTAATATTCGTCTAAACGCTAGCAACATATCCAGACGATCATGAACATAATCTCAAAAACTATACATCATTTCTTGTCGCAATCATGCGTACAGAAAACTTGTACCAATATCAAACTGAAACTCGACGATTAGCCAAAGTATTGAAGCCTTTTCCGGCTTCAGAAAGCCAGTTTCGTTTTAAACTTAGCGGCGAGAAATCTTCAATCACCAAAGCATTTCTTTCAGTTTCCGTTGTACCAAGTAAGTCACGGAAAAGTATCGAAAACATTTGCGACGAAGAAAACTCGAGAATATATGTAGCATCGTGCACATTAAAAGAAGCACTTTCCTCCCGATGGTTAGCTAGATCCACTTCTGGTTGACCAATTCTTTCAAGAAACAAATGTGTCATGAGAATCCTCTCGAAAAACCTATGAAAAACGTTCCGCGACTAGATCGTATTGAAATAAACTTCGGTAATACTCCATGGGTAACGCCAAGCAACCTTCACCTAAGATCAAAATCACAGCGGGAACGTTTCTCGTAGAACCCGCAGAAACAATGCTACTTTGACATATGTATACATATCACTGATTTACGACCTTCGTAAAATCGGTTATATGATATGATAAATTATCGTATAGCCCACAATCGGAAATCATATGATAAATTCTTCATAACGAAACTAAGTCCTAACAACCAAACGGTTAACGGAAAATCTAAACTTTTCGAAAATTGACCAAGTTCAATACGCTCCACAATTCACTTTAAGCCCGCAACGTTTTAACCACAATACGCGGCATGTAAGGAAAAATTCGTAACAAAGCTTCTAGAGCTATACGAAACATCCTAAAAAATGCACGAAATACATCTCGGAAGGCCAACTCTTCACAAAGCACCATGAAGGAAAACACTTGTTCCCATGGACAAATTTACACGACACCTCAGTCATAATTCCTCGATCGCAAACAAAACTATTAGCATCCGAACAGGAACAACAATTTTTGGCTGCGAACATTCTTAGTCAAACCAGAATGTTTCTCAAACACAGGGCTAATACTAAACCCTCGCAACATCGCGAAATATCTTCAAAGCCCGCGAACATTTCAAGCACGAAACGTGGCATACGAAAGAATAACAAATCTTCAGCATCGCGAGACGTCGCGGACGCCTGAAGATTAGTTCTTCGACGAAATTTCCTTCCTCGATAAAAACACCTTCATGGAAGACCAGACAGTCATACGCACTAACATCTTCTCAAAACATATTCTTCGCGAAGACTCAAAATAGTAATTTTTACCATTAAGTTTGTTGCTGATCACAACAAACTCTTAACGTCCTAAACAGACTTAGCCATCTCGTAGAAGATGACTCTCTTACATCCGACACAAGGATAATAGCGCTATAAAAGAAATCCGAAATTTTGGTCCAGCACTTCCGGTCTCCGGAGAGATGCTCGATTCCAACCATACAAGTCGTATAAGCCGAGAACCTATCGCGGACTTTAAATCGGTATGGAATCAGGATGAAACTGAAACGGGATACGTAAGTCGAATTAGTCATCGCACCCTCTAAAACCAGGAGTAAACCTAGGTCTTGCCCTAAACCCAGCGCACTGGTCTCTAACATCTCTAGGCATAGTATCAAACACCCTGATACGAGATCCCAAAATTTGTCTCTTTGCCAATATTCGAACGTCTTCAGAAAATCCCGCAAGTTTACACACTGCGAAAACTCTCGAAACAGATTATGGATATGGCAATTCACACAGAGTTAGATTACGAGACGACAACTCGTAGTCTTCCCTCTACACCCATACAAAATGCCATCGGCAGCAACACGCCTTATAACCGCTACATAAAAACTAGACCATAAAGGTCCTACTGGAAAACTAGTCATAAGAACCTTAACTCCAAGATGAACTACGAAAGGCTTGATCCCTTCAACAAGGGTACGTAGGCAGCCGTCATAAGGCGCAGCCCCAATCTTATCGCGTTTTCTACTTTTAGGAGAGCGAGAAGATCACTTACCACAGACCTTTTCAACCATTAATTCCGCCTAACTCACCTACCTTGCCTAACTTGCCAAGCCACTCGCTAGAACCTCACGCTAGAAGCTCATGATTCTAACGAGCTGGGGGGCTAACTGTTGGGGTCAAAATCGGTCACGACGGAATCAATGTCTGAAAGTCCGTAAAAATCAGCATAACCGTTTTTACGAAAAGTAATCTTCGTAAAGATATCTTTACGAACAGCCTTGCAGTAAAATATCGTCCAAATCTCAATCGAACCACTAAATACCGATTGTCCGAAGGCAACAGACATGTATCCAAATCGGCCGCGGACAAGCTCGAGTATGGAAATCAGACCGCGGACAAGCCAAGCTCGATCGATACGCGGCAACCAAGCATGCACACAGCTCGGTCGCTACGTAGCGACCGAGCTCGAGCCAAGCTCGGTCGCTACGTAGCGACCGAGCATCCGTCTCGCTCGGTCGCTACGTAGCGACCGAGCCCGAGCCAAGCTCGGTCGCTACGTAGCGACCGAGCGATCGTCCCGCTCGGTCGCTACGTAGCGACCGAGCTCGAGCCAAAGCTCGGTCGCTACGTAGCGACCGAGCGATCGTCCCGCTCGGTCGCTACGTAGCGACCGAGCTCGAGCCAAAGCTCGGTCGCTACGTAGCGACCGAGCTCGAGCCAAAGCTCGGTCGCTACGTAGCGACCGAGCGATCGTCCTGCTCGGTCGCTACGTAGCGACCGAGCGATCGTCCCGCTCGGTCGCTACGTAGCGACCGAGCGATCGTCCCGCTCGGTCGCTACGTAGCGACCGAGCGATCGTCCCGCTCGGTCGCTACGTAGCGACGGAGCGATCGTCCCGCTCGGTCGCTACGTAGCGACCGAGCTCGAGCCAAAGCTCGGTCGCTACGTAGCGACCGAGCGATCGTCCCGCTCGGTCGCTACGTAGCGACCGAGCTCAAGCCAAAGCTCGGTCGCTACGTAGCGACGGAGCGATCGTCCCGCTCGGTCGCTACGTAGCGACGGAGCGATCGTCCCGCTCGGTCGCTACGTAGCGACGGAGCGATCGTCCCGCTCGGTCGCTACGTAGCGATCGTCCCGCTCGGTCGCTACGAAGCGACCGGGTCGAGCCAAAGTTCGGTCGCTGTGTAGCGATTGAACCTTTCCGAACGTCAATACGACACCAGTTCTTGCATTCTCGTCAAAACCTTCGAATGCTATCTCCCGAAGACCGTAGCAAGCTCAGTCCATGTTTCCCGCCATTCTAATTCATCGATCAAACTTCGCGGATTAGAAACCGCGGAAAACTCGTAGTAAACGTGTCGAGTCGGAAGACGGCCCAAAGGGACCTAAAACACGACTCGAGGCCCATCCTACGATTTTCCTAATCAAAAGCCCGTAAACCACAGCCTGGTTTACGCTTGGTCTACAAGGAAGGATAAATGTCAAGTTTCCGCGGATAAATACGGAAGTTTTGAAGATAATTGTGAAGATCGGGAAAAATGGAATATCTCCATTTTTATGCTATGACGGCTTAAGGGCAGAAGAGTAAAAGCGTAAACCGACCTTGGAGCTAGTATATAAGGAGTCCTAGGCGAGGAGCAAGAAGGAGAACTTTTTAGATTCGGAATTCTCTGCACTTAGAAACTTTAGGCTTATACTCGACAAGTTCGGTTTCTATGACTGGCACTCAATTACTAGACGAACTCGCCCAGGCAGTTCGATCTCTTGTCCAGCTCTATCAATTGAACTACGTTCGGCTTGATCCTCGAAAGGGGTACGTAAGCAGCCTTTAACAAGGTTCAGTCCGTAATCAATCTAAGCCTTTTAGATATCTTTTTCGTCCTTTGTTATCGAGCTGCGACTCAACTAGGATTAGGGTTTTATGTTGCTAGAACTAGGTAACTCGCTGACGGCCCCTGCGGCCAAAGCCTTTGTATTCTTTTGTAATGATCGCAACGCTCTTACGCGGACTCGAAATAAGATCTACTGTTTTCTCTAAACTCGTTTGTTATCTTTTCATGATTTCCGCATATATTCGATCACTTGTCGTTGGCTCTCGCAGAGATCCGGGACCTCTGGGAAATTAGGGTTTTCCTAGTTTCCTTATTTAAACGGAAATCGACAGTGCGAATTTCGGTTCCCACACCCCATGATGAACTGATGCACACGTTCATCTTCTCTCTTCTTCTCGTAGATCGCAGCTGCAGAACAACTACACGCAGGAGGTGGTTTATAAGTTTGTAACTCCTCCCACATCACTGCCAAGCGACCATAGTAATCAATCACCGGCTGCCCGTTCTGTCTGCAAGAAGTCAGTTGCTCCATCAACTGATGAATACGGACTTTGTTTCCCACTTCAAACCTCTTCTTCAAATTCTCCCACAACTTATGAGCCTCGGTTATGAAAGTCACCGTTGACCTTACTCTCGGTTCTATGGATGATCTAATCCAACCGACTATCAACGAGTTTACACTCAACCATGACTCCAGATCAGGACTGTCTTCAGCTGGTTTTGGTAGAGTTCCATCTATGAACTCATTCTTCTTCTTTGCCCTCAGTGCATTCATCATCTCCATGGCCCATTCATTGTAATTGTCTCCCTTAAGTTGAACGGACGTGATGAGCGCACCAGGATTGTCTGAACTGAACAGCGAGTATGGTGAAACCTTCATCACCTCACCTTGTTTTACTATCAATTGCTTTGACTCGTCCCCATCTGTCATTGTTAATCGACACCTTGCTCAAGACGTTACTATGAACAATTTGATTATTCAGATCTATGCTCTGATACCATGTAAATCTAGGTAAAGATATGCAAAAGTTGTTGTTATTCACTTGTGTTTCACGTACATATATATCAAACTCTACACCGACACTTCGGTTAGATAACTACAAAGATCTTCCCGTTAATATCTCCCAAGTATATCTAAACATATTCATCCTTATCCCCAATAACTCTTTTTAAAGTTAAATCAAAACTATTTTCTAATACGATAAAAGTATGGACAAGTAAGCGTACGACTAATTCCAAGAATACATAAATAAAATCAGAAGTTTTCCACAAATTCATTACATTTTATGAACTTAAACATCTGGACCAAAACCCAAAAAAACCCAAATAAGACCATGATTAATCTCAGTATTTTAACTGAGGTTTTTAGTTTCAGTTAAGAGATGGTTCTTAACTTTTAACTAAGAAAAACTAAAAACTGTTTCTTAAATAAGAGATATAAGAGACGTTTCTTAGCCAAAAATTGTAAAAAACAATGTCAAATCATGAGTTAAGAACCAAAAATAAGAAACCGGAGTTAATCATGCTCTAAAGTAATTTTATTTCTTGTAAGATGGAGTATTCATTTAACTATTATACTCGTTAGGTTAAAATATCTTTCAACTAGTCTACAGATATTTTTAGCTACCTTGTGAATGGCTAAGCTTCTTCGATCCTTTAAAAAAAAAAATAATTTTGAACAAATCTATACCTTTTCTTTGTTTGAACTGGGCTACGTACCGTTTTGTTTGGGACAAATTTTACTTTGTCTTCTTCAAATCTACAGATCTACATACCACGCGTTGCGAAGATACTTGACAAAGATAGTGTTCTAACATCACAAGCTAATCTTCAAAGCATTATTACACCTCTTCAAAGCAATCAATTAAAATAATGTTGAGTAAACTAAATAAACTATAGAGTTGAACTAGCCAATAAAAAAAAAATTGAGTAAACTAAATATATTATAGAGTTGAACTAGCCAATAAAATTTATAACTATTTTGAGTATTTTACATACGGAAGGAATCATAATAATAATAGAGACGGCAATATAATTTCTAGTATATAACTTGTAAGTTGTAACACTTTAGATCCATTACGTATTAGTATTACTGAAGAATCTCTCAGCGTGCATACAAATGTTATCCCACGCGCTGTTTGTAATGCGTGAACACTCGGGCGCTCTTAGTTGTGTGGACATGACACGTTGGGTTTGCCCAATCAGACCTGACCTGCTTGCCGTCTCAATTCTGCCTTCCCATATTTTGTTTGACCAATAACTGCTTCGGGATTTCACTAGTTTTTCATTTTTATTTTATTTAGCAAAATAAAATCCAGATATAAATGTCCAAACCTAGGTTGCATGAAAACGAAAACGTATACGTGGAAACGAAAGGTTTCGAAACGTGATTTTCAATTTTTTTTGCTTTAGAAATGCTTTAGAAACGTCTATAAATAAATATATATATATATATACACATACATATATATATATAACTGATTAATTTTTGCATTCATTTTTATTATGTTTAGTATATCTTAGAATACAAAAAAATAAATAGCCATTCTATTTAATCATACGAGAATTAAATAAGTCATCATTAAACATCAAAATCATATAAAATTTCAAAATAACAAAAATCCAATACTTAAATATTAAATAGTTTAACTTAAATAAAAATTATAACAACAAGTCATAACAAATTGGAAAGTTCTGGCGTTTACAGAACAGAAACGCGACTTTCCAAAATAGAAACGCAAGTTTCACTAAGTTTCCAAACTGAGATTTTCAAGAAGCGAGTTTCCAATGCATTTCCAGGAGCTTCCGACAGATTCTGATTCCGAAACTTCCGAAACGTGAAACGGACCTTCAATTGAGTTTCCATGCAACACAGGTCCAGACGAACCAAAATAATTTGAGACCTTTTTTATATAATTTATCATCCAGAGTAGTCTTGTAAAAATACAAATTCAACAGTAGGACAAGAATAAATAATTATAAAACATTTTCACAAATAAACTATTTATATCATCTCCAAAAAAGACTCTCTATTATAGAGTTTGCAAAACTCTATATATAAAATTTTAATGTGTTATTCTCCAAAAGCAAAACTTCAAATTTAACTTCAAAATTATTTGTAATTTACGCGATGGTCCTTATATTTATCATAACTAATAGAAATCTATAAAACTTTTATAAATAACTAGCACATATATAAAATGTTATAGTAACATTCATTAATAAAATATTACATTAAAATATAAAATTATAAATAGAAATACATAATTAAATATTAAACTACAAGCACAATACCACATTATTACATAATTTTTTTTTAATGTTCTATTTTCGGTTACACAAAATTTGTTTGGACAATATTTTAGAAATTCCGGAGCAAATTTACTAGACTATTAGTGTTGTTGTAATATTTAAATTTGTGTAATAATTATGTCTTCATGTGTCTTTTTAAAACAAACCCATGAGTTTTTTTTGTAATATTCTTGTCGTCTAATTCTACTTTTAATTTTATTTTTTATTTTCAAAATTTTTGTGCAAAATTTAAATTTATAAAAAATAAATTTGAAATATTTAAGGTATACAAAAGTTTTAAAGATTAAAAAGATGAATGAGAAAATACTTATGAATCATAAATATGATGTATAATTAATTATAAGGACGAAGATGCAAATTAAAAAAATGAAACTTCAAATTTATAGTTTTGAGTAGTGAAACTCCAAATATGAAATTTTACTTTTAAAACTCTAAATTTGAAATTTTGAAGTTCCTTTTTTGGAGAGCAAAAAAACTTTATATTTGAAGTTATAGTTTCTTTTGGAAATGCTCTTAATATATTTGTTCAAAAAACTAATAAAATAGATAAAATAATTTAGAAAAGATAAAATATATTTAGTCATACAATATAATTTAGAAATAGATAAACTAATAAAATAGATAAAAACTAATAAAATAGATAAAATATATTTAGTCATACAATATTCAAATTTATATGTTATATCTTATTTTATCTTTTTATATTCTGAGTATTATATTGTATTTTAGGATTTTAAATTTGTTTATATGATTTAAACATGTACATGAACCCAAAACAAATCCAAACCAGAATTTACAAGTATTCAAATAGAAAATAAATCTTTAACTAAAAAAAACGAAATCCGAATAGGTCCGTATGTAACTTGAAAGGGCATCAGAATTTCCACCCTCACCAAAACTACGTTAAATCGAATTATTATACCCACACACTGTAGGCCAAATGGAAAACATGTTAAGCTATACCTAAAAGAAAAGGTTAAGCTATTACCCTCGATTAAAATGTTTACGCTTATTATACAACTTTTCAAATGATCTCTACCAAGTCTGAAATAGTGGTAAACTTAAGTTCATATTTTTTGAATAGTAGTAGAAGAAATATAATATTTTCTTATTATTTTAATTTGATTTTGAGTTAATTATATATATCAAAATAACTTTATATCAAATGTGAAATAAACAAAAGAAAAAGGAAAATAGTGACTAAAGTAACGTATTGGAGTGGCGACGAAGATGGCGATCTAGATCTACGATGATCTCACGGCGTTGGAATCCTGGGATTCGAGGTTTTTATGAGGGCTCGATCTCGCAATATGTGGTTAATCTTCGATGGCTTGGCTTGGGGAAGTGGTATTTGGGGAAATCTCAACGATTTGAAATTTCCTTGATTTGGATTTTGATTTCGATCCTCTTTAAGACGGAATCAAATCCTTATAGAGGTATCGTAGTTCTTTCTTTTGGTATTTTCACTCAGAGATCTGGGGTTAATAGAAAAGGGAATCGCGATGGATTTGATGTGGAATTGATTTGGGAAGTATGGGTTTTGCGATGGAGTTGGTTAAAGGAAATTGATTCCAATTATAATTATACAAGATTCTGCGATAATAGGAGAAATCGTGGGAATGGAATAATGAAGATTTTGGATCAGTATAAAAGGGATATGGGGATGAGTTTTATCATCTCATTCAAAACTTTCTCTCTTTCTCTTGAAAAAGATCAAAGTTTTACTTTTCTTCTTTTGGATATGACGCAGAGTCAGCTCTTGGGTAATGTGGGGGAGGTGAAGAACGCTGAAGGCACTCGCAAGAGGCTGAAGATCTCGGTGCCCCACTTTGACAATTCAGCGTTGATCAAAACCTTTTCGAAGACCTTGCTTGGTCGCTGTATGAATCCTGAGAAACAGGAGATGAAGGCGCTGATCTCGAATATGCCGAAGATCTGGAAATTGGAGGAGAAGGTGGTGGGTACAGACTTGGGTTTCGGGAAATTTCAGTTTGATTTCGAGAAAGAGGAGGATATGGAAGGGGTTCTTAAGCTCCAGCCGTTTCACTTTGACTACTGGATGCTCTCTCTGGCACGCTGGCAACCAAAAAAGTCCTTGCTATACCCGTTTGAGATCCCGTTCTGGGTACGTGTGATAGGCGTACCGGCGGAATTTAAAACAGAACCCACATCCGAGAGCATTGGCAATGCTATTGGAAGGACGGTAGCTGTGGATGTAGTTCACTCCCGAGTTCAAGTGGTGGTTGATGGGTTTAAGGAGCTCTGTTTTGAAACCACGGTGGATTTCACAGGCGGAGAATTCTATGACGGCGAGGAAGCTCCAGTGTCGTTGAGGTACGAGAAATTATTTGGCTATTGCCAAGTGTGTGGTAGTTTTTGTCACAAAGATGAAGTGTGCCCATTAGATGAGAAGAATAAGAAAATGAGTCCGGAGAGGAAACATGAAGGCAGAGATGCAAACGGTTCATGGCATGAAGGTGGAAAGCATGAGGATAGGGCGAGGAGCTACAAGGGTGTTGTGATAAACGGGAATGCGCATAATAAGGAGAGAGATGGACGTGATCACTATGGCAAAGGCAAGAGCAAAATGGTGGAGGAGCCAGAGTTTAAGTGGATAAATGTATCAGCGAAAGGAAACAAGAAGGCATATACCAGTCGAGGAAACTATAGGGGAGATGGTGATGCTTCTCGTAATAGACCTGCAAGGAGAGAGGATACACGAGGTGGAGTTGAGAATGACCAACCAAGAGAGCAAAAGGAGTACAAAGGGGCACGTGAGGAAGCTCGAGAGGAGGGAGAGATTCGGAATGCCGAGGAGCGGGTGGTCACAATGCCATCTCAAAAATTTCAAGAGGAACTGGCCAAAACTCAGGCTGATGGAACAGAAGCAATTTCTGATCCTATAGAGGCGGAACAAGGCTTAGTAACGGTACAAGGCATGGTGGAGGATCAAGGGGAGTTAGATGATGAAGACGTGATGGACATGGACGAGATTAAGGCGCACCTACTTGAGAACGGAATAGATATGGATGCTGAGGACTTTATGGAGAATTGTTCAGAGGGAGAGGCTGAGGAGGTGATCAAGGAAGGTAATGGCAAGGAGGAAGAAAAAGTGGCGTTTGTGGAAGAGGAGCAAGGTCAGATTGGCGGTGATGCAGGGAAGAAACATGGGTTACGTAAGCGCCTGTTCAAGCCTGCGTTAAGCACGGTGGGGAGTTCTAGGATGAGGGTCTTCAATGCGCTGGCGTCACCAAGGAAAAGAGCTGTACCTAAGTCAGGAACAAGGCAAGGAGATACCAGTAAGCAAACAGAGTTTAAGGGTCCTTTAAACCCGAAATCTGGCCAGCAGAAGTCTTGAGTTTATGGATAGAGTCCCTCTACAAGAGTGGTTGAGCAAACCGGGGTTGGTTTATGGTCTGTTTAAGGGTTTTGTTTGTTCGTCGGTTTTACTAAGCTTTAGAAGTATTTGGTTTTCATTTGAGTTAAAGAATAAGTTGTGTCTGCTCTTTGTTTTGTTTCATGGTTGTTGGTTAGTCTTTATCTGGAGAGAAATCAATGGATTAATAAAAATGCGCTGGGTCTTTGGTATTGCAGTTTCTTTGTTTTGTGTTGTATTCGGGTTTGGTATAGTGGTGACAGTTCTTTTCAGGAGTATGACTGTTATGTGGATATGTTTATGTACCGGAAGGTAGTGAGTGGTGGTCTATCTGGTTTCTTTGGTTTAGTGGTGTTAATTAGAAGATTTAGGGTACACTGGCTTGGCTCGTATTTGTGGCAGCAGAGGGGTTGGGGTATAGTAGTGACGCAAGGGGGGATCATGCTGTGGAGGTGGAATGGTTTCGGAGTAAGAAGTCATTCTGTGGTACTTAATGTAGACGATAAGGCTATTTTAGTTTATTGGTCGAACAAGTATTTGGGGACTACTCGATTTAGTACCTGGGTTTATAGGGTCTTGGGGCGTAACATTACACTTTTGTTTATCGTATGTTGTTGTTTTATTTTTAAAAAGGGGAGTGTAATTGGTTTAAAAAGGTTTCAGTCTGTTGGAGGAGATTCCTGGATATGTGGAAGAGTTAAATGTTTATCAGGTGATTGGTTAATTGGACAAGACTTTGGGGGGTTTAATAACCTTACCGGGAGTATGTTACGATATATTCATATCAGTTTCGTTTTATATTGTGATAGAGAGGCTTCGTTGTTTAATGCTTTGAATGAGATTTGGATAGTGGCAAAGATGAAGGAACAAAGGGTTGGAGTGGTTATGGTTATTTTATGGACTGACCACAAAGGGTTTCATTACATCCGCTGGTTTCTGGCTCTCCGGAGTAAATAAAAAAAATAATTTTTAATGAGAGTTTTAAGTTGGAATTGTCGAGGAATGGGAAGTAAATGGACTATAAGTTATTTGAGCGAAATACGGCATAAACCGGATTTTTTATTTCTGGCAGAAACTAAGCAAGAACCAGATTTTGTTCAAAAATTTCAAGCTCACTTTGGTTATGACAATTTGGTAACAGTTGATCCATTGGGGCGGAGTGGAGGCTTAGCACTTTTTTATAATAACGAATTTCAGGTGAAGGTATTATATTCTAGCAATCAAATGATTGATGTAGAAGCAGAGGCTCTTGGCAAAACGGTTTATCTTACTTTTGTATATGGAGATCCAGTTCAAAAAATGCGAGAGCAAGTGTGGGAACGGTTAACTAGGTATGGACTGGCACGATCTGAACCATGGTTTGTTATTGGGGATCTCAATGAGATTACAGGGAATCATGAAAAAGATGGAGGATCTATTAGGAGTGCAGATTCTTTTGTTCCTTTTAATAATATGATAAGAAATAGTGGTTTACTCGAATTTCCGGCCCGGGGGAACAAAATGTCATGGCAAGGGAGAAGAGGAAAAGGAAAAGGGGCTGTGACGGTTAGATGCCGTCTAGATCGTGCCTTAGCAAATGAAGAATGGCACACTTTATTCCGATGTTCTTATACAGAGTATCTTGGAATGGTGGCATCTGATCATCGGCCAGTGGTGGCATATTTGGAGGATAAAGTCACCAGGAGGAAAGGACAATTTCGGTTTGATAAGAGGTGGATTGGACAGACGGGCCTTATGGAATCAATTATATCAGGTTGGATAGATTATAATGAAGGAGGAAATGAAGGGAGTACACATAATGTAGTGGAAAAAAATAGTAACTGTCGTCACGAAATTGCTAAGTGGCGAAAAGATAATCCTCCTTATGGAAAGGAAAAAATTAATGAACTACAACAAGCCCTAGAGGAGGTGCAAACAGATAATTCTAGATCTCAGGAGGATATTTTGGAGGTCTCTAGGAAATTACAGAATGCATATAAGGATGAGGAAGAGTACTGGTACCAGAAAAGCCGGAATATGTGGTATGCATCTGGGGATCTTAATACAAAATTTTATCATGCTTTAACAAGGCAAAGACGGGTTTGTAATAGAATTGTTGGTTTACATGATGTGGATGAGAATTGGATTACGGAGGAAAATGGGGTGGAAAAAGTAGCAATAAGTTATTTTGAGGATCTATTTACTACCACTTCCCCATCGGATTTTGACAGCTTTCTTTCAGAGGTAACACCGACCATTACTCCTCCGATGAATCAACACTTGTTGAGATTAGCGACGGAGGAGGAGGTCAAAGAAGCTTTGTTTATGATGCATCCTGAAAAGGCGCCGGGGCCGGACGGCATGACAGCTCTCTTTTTTCCAACATGCCTGTCATATTATAAAAAATGATTTAGTGGAGATGGTGAATGATTTTTTGGTCTCGGGAGATATGGACACTCGGTTGAATGTTACTAACATATGTATGATTCCTAAAACAGAGAGACCTATGAGGATGACGGAATTGAGGCCAATTAGTCTATGTAACGTGGGTTACAAGATTATTTCGAAGGTTTTATGCCAGCGATTGAAAATCTATCTTCCATTGCTCATATCTGAAACTCAATCGGCTTTTGTGGCAGGAAGGCTGATTTCTGATAATATCCTTATCGCTCAGGAAATGTTTCATGGATTACGGAACAATAAAGGATGTCAAGGAAAGTATATGGCAATCAAAACGGACATGAGTAAAGCGTATGATAGAGTGGAATGGGACTTTATTAGGGCATTATTATTGAAATTAGGATTTGACCTTCATTGGGTCAAATTGATGATGGAATGCATATCGTCGGTTCAATACAGGGTACTCATAAATGGTCAACCACGAGGTCTTATTTTTCCTCATAGAGGCCTACGGCAAGGAGATCCGTTATCACCGTATTTATTTATTTTATGTACAGAGGCTCTGATTGCAAATATAAAAAAGGCAGAGAAGAGTCAACAATTGACAGGGATGAAGGTAGTGAGAGCTTGTCCGGCGATATCACATTTGCTTTTTGCGGATGATAGCCTCTTTTTTTGTAAAGCTCAAAAAGAGGAGTGTCAAACCATTCTTCGGATTTTAAAGGAATATGAGGCCGTATCAGGACAGTTAATCAATTTTGATAAGTCTTCAATTCAATTTGGACACAAGATTGAGGAATCTGTCAGACAAGAATTAAGGGATTTTTTGGGTATTCAGAATATTGGAGGAATGGGATCTTACCTTGGTTTGTCGGAAAATATGGGGGGTTCAAAGACCCAGGTTTTTAGTTTTGTGCAAGATCGGTTAAATAAGCGAGTTAATGGATGGACGTTTAGGTTTTTCACGAAAGGAGGGAAGGAAGTGATCATTAAATCAGTGATTACAGCATTACCAAATCACACGATGTCCTGCTATCGGTTACCAAAGGCTAATGTGAAGAAACTGACGAGTGCGGTTTCACAATTCTGGTGGAGTCCAGGGGGAAGTACTAGAGGCATGCATTGGAAATCATGGGACAAAGTATGTGCAGAGAAAGATGAAGGAGGTTTGGGTTTTAAGGACATCACTGATTTCAATACGGCGATGCTTGGTAAACAGTTATGGCGGCTGATTGAAAAGCCCAATACGTTATTTTCTCGAGTTTTCAAAGGTCGGTATTACAGGAATGCTTCACCTTTGTAACCGATTCATTCATACTCCCCGTCTTACGACTGGCGGAGTATTGTTTCTGCTAGATCTCTGGTAAGCAAAGGACTAATCAAAAGGGTGGGATCAGGATCTTCCATCTCGGTGTGGAATGATCCTTGGCTCCCAACCACTCGCCCGAAACCAGCTAATAAAAATCAACACAATTTATATCCGGATCTTAAAGTTGAGTCTCTCATTGACTTGGCTTCGCGTACTTGGAATTTGGAGGCAATTCAGGTTTTAGTGGATCCCCAAGATGCAAAACTAATAGAAAGCATTCCATTGAGCAGGACTCAACGGATAGATAAAGATGGATGACATTTTACAAAAAACGGGAAATATTCAGTCAAATCAGGGTATCAGGTCGAGAGAATCTATCCAGATAGAGAAATACCACCATTACTGATTGGTCCCACGGTTGATGTTTTAAAGGCTTTCTGTTGGAAAATACGTTGCCCACCAAAGATTAAACATTTCTTATGGCAATTAGTGACAGGGTGTATAGCAGTGCGGAAGAATTTACAATCAAGGGGGATTCAGGGGGATATTTGCTGTGTAAGGTGTGGAGCTAATGAGGAATCGATAAATTATGTATTTTTTGAATGTCCTCCAGCTATTCAGGTTTGGGCGCTTTCGAAGATACCATCAAACCCAACATTTTTCCCAACCAAATCACTCTTCACAAATATGGATCATCTATTTTGGAGAGTCCTCCCGCAGATGGAGGACGACCAGTTTGCTTGGATACTTTGGTACATTTGGAAAGACATGAATAATAAAGTTTTCAGTAATTTGGATATGGATCCCATGGATACGCTTAAACTGACAGAAACAGAGTCGACATTATGGGCTGAAGCACAAGTCTTAAATGTTCAGGGAACGGCTCCACAAATAAATACGACATTACCATCAATTCCTGGAAGATGGTGTTTTACGGATGGTTCTTGGAAAGAAGGTTCTAACTTCTCAGGACAAGGTTGGCTCAGTACTTTGGTAGGGTTTGATGGATTGATGGGGGTAAGGAATGTTCGGGCTAGTCTATCGCCTCTTCATGCGGAGATGGAGGCGTTATTATGGGCAATGGAATGTATGAAGAATTTACGTCAATTTCAGGTTACGTTTGCAACGGATTGTTCTCAATTGGTGAAGATGGTTTCGGAACCAGAGGAGTGGCCAGCTTTTGCAAGTTATTTGAAAGACATCAAGACCCTGAAAGAGTTCTTCACCCGATCAGAGATTCTCTATGTACCACGGACGCAAAACTCAAAGGCGGATAGTCTAGCTCGCAGTGCTAGGAAACAACCGTCTTTTGTTGTTTACATGGATGCAGATCACCCGGTTTGGTTTACAGAGTCAATATGAGTCTGTATAGTTGATGACAAAAAAAAAAAAACTTTATATCAAATACATCATTTATCTACTAAAAATAAGTTTTCTATCCAATATTTATTTTTCTCTTTGTAGATTGGGTTCAACTTATTGGATATATATCACTTTTGATTATTTTGGCGGCAAAAAAAAGAAAGATTATTTTGGCATTTTATCATACCGGAATCGAAGCAAAATGTAGATTGAACACCATACCTAGGCCGAGAAAAAAAAAAACACCATACCTAAAACATGTTAAATAGATATCTCAATTTATTTATTTGTTAGTGATACTCACACTCTAGCCCAAGTAGAAAATTGGTTGAGCTATCTAGCCTCGAGTAAAATGTTTACTCTTATTCTACAACTTTTCAAAATTTCTCTACCAACTCTGAAATAAGTTAAAATTTTAATACAAAAATACGATTCTTTTTTTCATTCTTTTCATTTTGAGTTAATTTTTTATATATCAAATAGACCATTTATCTTCCAAAAAGAAGTATCCTAATCCCGCATTTTTTTTCTCGCTGTAGATTAGGTTCAACTTGTTTGATATATATATCACTTTTGATATTTTGCTTTCAGTCAGATTAAATGAATTTTCCTATCTAGATTGAACATTATATCGAAAATTCAGCATTTTAGAAATTAAGAAGAGCAACCAACATCACACAAAAAAATAGAATAGCATTTTATTTAAAAGAAAAAAACATTTATCACGCTATCTCATTTGGCTTTTATATATGAGTGAATTGGGTGAAAATCTTAGAAAAAATAACAAATTAAGAAAATACCTATGACATAAAAATTGTGGGGATTCAAAATGATCCAGTATAGTCAAAATGATAAAATTATCCTTTTGTTTATAAAAGAGATATTTACTTGATGACTGGTGATAATAGGTTAAAAATTAAAAAAAAAATATAAATGTAATTGAGGGAATTTGACATGTTCGAGAACACAGTCAAATCGGACGAACGGCAAATCAGACGAACGATTACATGCCGGCGAGACGCTTAGTGGTGGTGTGTCATGGCTATATCACCATAATCGACAAGGAAATCGGAGCCAGCAATTTGTTTTTATTTTTTCTAAGTTTTGAATTATCAAAATCGTGTATTAGTGATAGATTTATGTAATTGAAATACAAACAATAAAAAATCGCACAAAGCTTTGATGATATAGGAGGAAACTGAAGCCGGCGGCCATGAAAACAGCTTAAGCTGTCGAAAATCATAAAAAAATTAGGGGAAGAAGATGAGTTATTTACATTTATGCCACTCATTAAAAAATAAAATAAAATAAGTCTAAGGGTGCAACTCGAACCTGGGAAATGAGTTTGAGAGTAGCAACGTAAACCACCAGACCACTGTAACTTATTCAAATATGGCTCGCAAACTCTATACTATAACCTTTATTTCCGAAAATGGTATTCAAAGAAAGTTAGCGACATGTTAAATTGACCTTAAAAATAATCTGGTGGTTTGTATTTAGCTAGGGAACAGAAACACAGGTTGGGTTAAAATAAAATTTATGTTGCTAAAGAAAGTTGTGGAGATTGATTTTTAGAGTTTTAGCATGTTTTATGATGTAAATATACGCTAAAAAAATTATTAACGGGTAACTCTTTGTGTGTAAGGTTTACAACAGCTGCTAACGGTGTAAATGGGCATTTTATACAAGAGGAAGCCCATGTTGTTAACCGGGTAACTTTTTTGTTATGTCACACTTATGATAGAAATCTGAATGGCTAAGACATTTTATATAACCAAAGAAAGTTTATAACACTAAATCAGTTATTTAAAAGCCAAAAATTATATTTGCACTAATCCAAAACATATGTGTGTTAAACAGTAAATAGGTTAACAGAAAATGGATATATATATATATATATATATATATTTAAGTTAGCATGTTAACTAATTCAATAGAAAGCTAAACATTCTAGTGACCGTTTAACACTTTTAATGTGCAGGTTTCTGTCTTAGCAAATAATCCAGTAGCCGTCCAACCGGAAACATAGTTTTGTTAACTTTGATAAAAACTAGGCTAAGTTTATTAGTGACATGCTATTTACAACTATATATTGCTAACGTGTGAACATCAACAAACAAAAAACAATAAATTTGGCTAAAATAGTATGTTTGCTAACCCACAGTTATATGAGTTAGGATATGTAGCAATAAAAAGAGTAGGATTCTGATGAAATCAAGATTATTTGGGGCATAAACAAAAGATTTCAAGAATGCAGGCACCAGTGCTGCAAATTCAGAACTTTCGCCTGGGTTAAATTGTCACAATCAGAAGTTAAAGGACTAAACTGAGGACGTGTCTGCAATTTACAAAGACGTGGGTTAATATGAAAATAACCAGAAGCCCAGAGGACCTGTATTGCAATAATCTGTGAAATCACCATAAGAAGAGATCTGAGCTTGGCTTCAACGCGGAAAAGGGCAAGTCCGTTACAGTGCAACAGCAATTGGAGCTCGGGATTGATCTTGCCATAACTGATTCGCGAAGGAGGATAGCTCGAGAATTGGAGATGGCTTCGACGGTGAAGAGAGCCAGTCGCTGCGGAGGACGTTGTAATGTCACGGAGAAGACGAGAATCTTGCGGTGGTTTGGAGCAAAATCGCGAGCTAACCACTGTGGTTTACTGGAGAAGTACCATGGCGAAAGAGAGTCGACATTACTGTTTTTTTTTTTTTGATCAAGGTCGACATTGCTGTATATAAGAAGGATGTCTTGAGAGAATTTTGAGATCTGTGATTAAAGAACTAATGGAAAAGTTTCTAAAAACAAGAATATGCCCACTTGCGTGACACAAGGAGATTTTGTGTTAACTTGGATTATCAGGATATAAAAAAAAAATATGTTATATCTATTACAGTTTACCGGTCACTGATGATCATACATGAGTAAGGGTAAAGTAGTAAACTAATTCTCTCCTAACTGCATCGAAAACATAAATAGTGTATTAGCCTAATTATCGTATAAGTCTTATGTATGGAGTGCAAATACTCTTTATATATACACCCCACGACCATCTCTTGTCCAATGTCCATCGTATTTTCCTCTTCTCCAAAGAAAAAAAGCAGTGAAAAAGAAATGAAGCTTGTTAATCATGCTGTGTTGATCCTTTTCCTAACGTTGATCGCCGTCTCATCGGCAATGGATATGTCGATCATTTCCTACGATAAAAATCACCGCACCGTCTCCGCGGGCAGCCGGAGCGACGCCGAGGTTTCTAAACTCTACGATGAATGGCTAGTGAAACACGGGAAGGTTCAGAATTCTCTTACAGAGAAAGACCGACGGTTCGAGATCTTTAAAGACAATCTCCGTTTCATCGACGACCACAACGGGAAGAATCTTAGTTACAGATTGGGTCTTACGAAGTTCGCGGATCTCACTAACGACGAGTATAGATCCATGTACGTCGGCTCTAGGCTCAAGAGGAAATCCACGAGGACCAGCCTTCGCTACGGGTCGCGTGTAGGTGACGCGCTCCCGGAGAGCGTTGACTGGAGGAAGGAAGGTGCGGTGGCTGAGGTTAAAGATCAGGGAAGCTGCGGTAAGTTTTCTGAAATTCCTTTTACGTGAATAAAATAACTAGTATCAGTGGGAAAACATAAATCTTTTTTTACTGTATCGGAACTTGTTAGTTATCTGTCTTGTCTAGTTCGTTCAAAAACTATAGGAACTTGTGGAGAAAGACACGTTTGTCCCTTCCAGGAATGGTGGGTGGGGAGATGTTGTAGTCAGTCCCCACGTATTTATGAAATCCTTTTAACTGTCAACTACAAAATATTGAGTTAATTGGTGCGATTGTGTTTATTGTCATAAAATCAACATTGATATGTAGGTATATTTTCTGTTAGATGTTAATGGTTTATAGTACGCTAATGTTAATAATGATTTATTAATTAACTAATTTCTTTAAAAAAAAAAACTAATTTCATCATTTTTTAATAATGAAGGGAGTTGTTGGGCGTTTTCAGCCATCGGGGCAGTGGAGGGCATAAACAAAATCGTGACCAGAGACTTAATATCTTTGTCTGAGCAAGAATTGGTTGATTGTGACACTTCATACAATGAAGGTTGTAACGGAGGCCTCATGGACTATGCCTTTGAGTTCATTATCAACAACGGTGGAATTGATACAGAGGAAGACTATCCATACAAGAGTGTTGATGGACGTTGTGACCAGACCAGAGTTCGTGTTTTGACCAGGAATTATAATTCTTAACAACTTGTGGATGATTCCTATATCACCTTTGTGTGTTTTTTTTTGTTGCAGAAAAACGCTAAAGTTGTCACGATTGATTCATATGAGGATGTGCCTGCCAATAGCGAAGAATCCTTGAAGAAAGCACTTTCTAACCAACCAATTAGCGTCGCCATTGAGGGTGGTGGTCGTGCGTTCCAGCTCTATGATTCAGTACGTATTTTAACCATGTTTACATAGTTCTTAGGAGTTTTATCATTGCCGAGGTTGCTTGTTTGCTTTTACATCTCTGTAGTCTAATGCTTTTTTTATTGTGTTATTTTCCTTATGAAGGGTATATTCGATGGAATTTGCGGAACAGATCTGGACCACGGAGTTTTGGCTGTCGGGTACGGAACAGAGAGCGGCAAAGACTACTGGATTGTGAAAAACTCATGGGGGTCAAGCTGGGGAGAGAGCGGGTACATAAGGATGGAGCGTAACATTGCAGCTTCAGCCGGAAAATGTGGAATCGCTGTGGAGCCTTCATATCCGATCAAAAATGGCCAAAACCCACCAAACCCAGGACCTTCACCTCCATCTCCGATCAAGCCTCCAACCCAATGTGACAGTTACTACACATGTCCTGAGAGCAACACTTGTTGTTGTCTCTTTGAGTTTGGCAAGTACTGCCTTTCTTGGGGATGTTGCCCACTAGAAGCAGCCACTTGTTGTGATGACAACTATAGTTGCTGCCCTCACGACTATCCCGTTTGTGACCTTGATCAGGGAACTTGTTTAATGGTAAGTTCTGCTTCTTCCACTTTGCAAGAAAACAACAAATTAATGGTAATGCTTGAAACTAAGTCTTTTGGGAATGTGTAAATTGCAGAGCAAGAACAGTCCGTTTAGTGTCATGGCCTTAAAGCGCAAACCTGCAATGCCATTCTGGTCACATGGCAGGAAGACCATTGCGTAAAGAGAAGATGGAGACACTGCACATTTGCTTCTTCATAGAGGGCTCCTGACTCATAGGAGCAGAGAGATCTCTGAAGAGATTTGTCACATGCTTTTAATGTTGTTGTTTATGCCATAACTAGATACATAAAAAAGCAGCTGCTGGGTTTCGTGTCTATATAAAGAACCATAAGCTGCATTTAAGCTCTACGTTGGGTTTCGTTGATGCAATGTTATGGAAGTATCCCTCTTATATTCTATGAAATGAAGTTCCACATTTCCTTTTGCTTTTTGAGTTTTCTCCTTCAGTTTACTTCTAACATACTTAGATTGAGACCACATACGAGAACCTATTTGCACATGATCATCGTTTTTGAGACACATTTAAGATTTTCGTAACATTTTTAGCATTGCTTGACGACTGATTACTTTTTTAGTATCAAGGAGAGAAGGGATGCAAGAAAATTCTATCAAAAAGCCTGAGAGATGTCAATCAAAGTCCCACATTGGATAATTAGACAAGGAGTGTCTAATATATAAAGAGATGTCCAACTCTAATAGTACGAGGCCTTTTGGGAAGGAAACCAAAAGTAAATCCATGCGGGCCAATTTCTAAGGCCCAAAGTGGACAATATCGTACTAATAAGATAAGATAGAGTTGGACATGAGATTTCACAATCCCAACAATTGGTATCAGAGCGGTTGACGAGAAATCTGCAAGAAGACCAAAATACCCTTCGAGTAGGAATGGGACCCTTCAAGGTGGAAAGGGAGGTTCGGCAGAGATTAGTCAGAAGATCCTGGAATTGTGGGAAGAACATTCTCGACTAAGGGTGTCGAATGTCGAAGATGCGACAAGGCACCGAGATGATTCGCTAGAGGAAAAATGGCACAAGGTGTGTGGTCCTTAGCTTGAGGGGGAGAATGAGAGATGTCAATCAAAGTCCCACATTGGATAATTAGACAAGGAGTGTCTAATATATAAAGAGATGTCCAACTCTAATAGTACGAGGCCTTTTGGGATGGAAACCAAAAGTAAAACCATGCGGGCTTGCTAATTAGGCCCAAAGTGGACAATATCGTACTAATCGGATAATATAGAGTTGGACATGAGATTTCACAATCCCAACAAAGCCAAAGTGTTCTATGTTAACTGACCCGGGGTTGTCAGCTCTGGTCTCTACCGACTTGCATTCCGTCCTGGTATTAGTATCCTACAAAATTTTCTAGTGTTCGACAAATGTAGTTTCCACCCATACTGGTAAATCTAGAATGTTGATTTGAGAAACTCATGTTGTTCACTTTAATTGACTTTTTTCAACTAAACAAATACCAATTGTTTCAGGGTGGTCACTTTCCGGTGAAACAAAATCTTTTTAAAGTTTTTCCATCTTTACTCTGTTCGAAAGCTTAAGGTTTTATAAGATTAATTATATTACCTTAAACCACACTTTTTTCTCAACAAAAAACCACACTTTTTCTGTTATTGATTGATAGATTGGGACTGGTTTTAAAAGGTTTATCATATCAGACTTCGGGAAAGAAATCCATTTTACTACATGAAAAAGAAAGAAATCCATTTTACTAAGGGAAAATTCCTTAAATAAACGGACTAATTTCTATTTGTTAATAAAATACAAAAATGATATTGGATTCCCATTTAATACACAGACTATTTTTTGTTGCCTATTAAATACACAAATATTTGAAATTCGTAGATTTTACACATCGATTTAAACGATGTATAACGACGTTAACTAAGCATGTGGTTAAACCGTGAAAGGGAATTCCTTAAAATACACGAACTAATTTTCATTTGCTCATAAAATACATGAACTATTTTGGATTCCTATTTAATACACAAATTGATCTTCATATCCCATTAAATACACAATCTTTTAAAATTTACAGATTTACACATCGATTTAGACGACGTCAACTATGTTTCGGAGAAGTAAAAATGTTAGCTTTCACTTAAAAATCCTTCAAGATAGATTATAATATTATATTGTTAGTTTTCTTCTCCGTTATGCTTTAATAGTATAAATTAACCTTGATTGACTCATTATCACTGCAATCAAAGTGAAGAGTAAGAATAAGAAACACATAACACTAAACTAATTGTAAAATCAGAAGCTCTTTTGGAAATTACCGCATTTTTTATTTCACGACATGGAAATCGACTTTAATTCAAAGTGATATAAAGGGAAATCAAAACGAAGAAGAATACAAAGAACACTTGGAGAATAAGAGAAGTTAGAACAGATTAGTTCTTAACTCACATTGAAACAAACTTGAATTAGAGGCTGAAATTAAATTGAATTAGAGCTCAGCTGATTTGAGATTTTTTTACTGAGGGTGAGCGTGCTTTTCATAGTTTAAATATGTGTTTAATAAAAACACTAATGTCGTCTTCACTTCGGTTAAACATGGTTGAAATCAATTTGTAAAATCTGTAAATTTTAATTTTTTTTTGTATTTAATAGGATACGCAAATTAGTTCGTGTATTAGATCCAAAATAGTTAGTTTATTTTATGAACAAATAAAAATTAGTTTGTGTATTTTAATAAATTTTGTTTTTTTTTTTGCATTTTAACGATGTTTTTATTTAAACACATTATTTTCGTTAAATAGAATTCACGTAGTCGAAAGCAATGCGTAAAATCTACAAATTTAATTTTTATAAATATTTAATAGGCAATAAAAATTAATTCGTGTATTAAACATAGATCTAAAATATTTAGTGTATTTTATTAGCAAATGAAAATTAGTCCGTATATTTTTAAAGAATTTTCCTATTTACTAATCGAAAAGAAAAGTGAATAAGATAAGTTATACCTATTTGGTCACCCACATCAGCCACTGATTATACCTTACCAAAAAAAAATAATAATTATTTACTATATAGTACTATACCGTAATTTGGAAGACGCATGAATAAGGAATTAAATATAGGTAAGTTAGTTTGATGTCGAAAAAACGTAGGAGTAAGTTGGAGATGGACTATACTATTGTGGGTAAATTCTTTTTACAGTGATTAACTCCACCCCGAAAATTTAACTCCACCCCGAAAATTGTTGGACATGATTTATATCTATCTTTTTTCTTTGAAACATTTTTCTTGAAACATAAGTATGAACTAGATTTTGATCCGTGCAACCGCACGGGTGTTTGTTTTCACTTTTCTATACATAAATTATTGTTTTAAAACATAAGTGGTATATATTTTTAATGTTAATCATGTACTTAAATATTTATATAACTATTTCAAATACAATAATTTTATAATTTACATATTATAATTAATTAATTATTTAAACCTTATGTATTTGCCACTTCTTATTATATATTTATTTTATTGTATTTGCATTTAGTTATTAAGCAAATTAATATATTCAAAAGAAAATATATTTAAAAAATATTTTTTATTTAATTTATGCTAAATTCTGACCCGTATTTCAAATCTGAATTTATTTTTACCAATATTTTTATGCTTATTCATTTTAGATAATTTATTATTGTATATATAAAAGTGTAAGATATGTTAATTTTTATACATGTATTATATAGTTTGTTAATTTTAATCCGTTCTATCATCATATTATATTTTAAATAAATAGTTTATATTTATGAAAATAAAATTTATAAATTTATCAATTGAATATAATTTTATCATATCTATTTTAATATAATAATTATATTTTAACATGATCATGAATATAAAAGTAGACAAAATATGATATAATTTATTTATTTCATTTATAAACGATAACTTAAAATACATTAAGTTATTGTTTAAATATTACACAGATTTATTAGAATTTTTAAAATATAATATATAATATATATTATATTTAAAATGAAAATATATTATGATTAAAGTAGTTACAAAGATTTTATATTATTAACTTTAAAGAAATACATGTTAATTTTTATACATGTATTATATAGTTTGATAATGTTAACCCATCTTACCAACATATTAGATTTTATTTTTGAACATAAATATTTTATAATTACGAAAATAAAATATATAAATATATAAATTTAATACAATTTTATTATATTTAGCTCAATATAATAATTTTAATTTAATATGATTGATTATGATTATATAATAACTAAAATATTATAGATTTTTTTATTTTTCATTTTATATAACTGAATATATTAATGTATAATAATATTTTAAACTAATTTCGAAATTAGTGAAATATTTAAATATAATTTCGAAAATGAAGATCTTGTAAAAATCTTTTTAACAGATTTGTTAGAATTTTAAAGTAAATATATTTATATTTAAAATGAAAAGATATCAAAAGATCCTATGATTAAAATATTTTAAAAATTATATTTATTATTAGTCTGAATTAAAATATAGTATGAATTTCTATGAATAGGTCCATTAGGTTCATTTTTCAAAAAATCACACATGAATCAAGGTTGTGACTTCTGTTTTAATATATAAGATGGTGACCAAGAAACAATGAGGAATAATGCATTCCCTAATGTTTCTAAAAAAATTTACCATTCACTAGGAATGATAATTCCCTCTCATTCCTTTTTTTTTGTAGAGAATTAAAAAACAAAATTATTTCTTGTTAAATTTGAGAAGGAACAATCTTTCTTTTTCATTCCTGCTATTTTATTCCCATACATTTTTTTTTCTATTCGTTTTTCTTGTTTCCCGAATGGTCATCAGTCAGACATATGTCTAACATGGTCGATTATGTAATTGAATTCAGCTCACTTTAATCACAAAATAGCATAAAGTTAAATCGATTTGAAAATAATAATAAAAAGTTTGATTATATAAAGAAAAACTAAAACCGAGAAAATACATTAAAAAACACATATAATTCGACATGAAAATTAGAATTTACGTTATTTTCTTTGTTCTTGCCGAATGATTAATCTTTTCATATAAAATCAATCAAATATCTTTGTAATAGTCTCTTGATCTATTCAGATTAAATTTAAGTGGAAAATTAATATAAAATACCTTTTTAGGATAATAATGTTGAAACTTAAGTGATGACTAGATTGACATCTGCAAAGAGATAAGAAGGTGAAGGTGAAGGTGAAGGATCCTGTTACTCCAAGAATTTGATATAGAAATAAAAGATAAAAGAGGAGTTGACAACGGAGTTGCAGATCACCTTTCCCGAATAAGAGTTGAGAATGATGTATCATTGACGATTTCCTGCCAATGGAAAACATATATCAAAAGGATTCTTCGTTCATCGGCAATATATGTCTTACATCTGAATCAATGTCGACCGATACCACTGATGGAACGTCGACCGTTATAACGCATGAAGCGTCGAACGATACCATTCATGGATCATCGATCGATGATACTTGATAAATCATACTTACTCATTGGTAAGAGAGTACCTGCAGATGTAAGGCAATCAATTAAAGATACTCTTGGGATCCAGAATGAAGGAGGTGTGAGTTCATACCTAGGGATTCCAAAAGATATAAGTGTGTCTAAATGCAAACTATTTGCCTTTCTTAAGAACAAACTACAAAACATAGTAAATGGATGGACATGGAGATGGTTATCAAAAGGGGGGGCGGGAATAGAAGTGCTAATTAAATCTATTTTAGTAGCTCTTCCGACTTATGTTATGTCTAACTTCTTACGACCATTGGAAATATGCGAAAACCTTGCGAGTGCCTTTGCACGATTCTGGTGGAGCTCAACCCCCCCCCCCCCCCCCCCTATTTATCAGCAGAAGAGGGAGGCATTGGTTTCCGGATGATACATGAGTTTAATCTAGCCTTTCTGGCGAAACAATTGTGGTGTATAATACAGTTCAGAGACTCTCTTTTGGTCCATGTTTTACGTGGCAAGTACTATAGACTTAGTTTGCCTTTGCAAGCTATTGACATAGATACCCCTTCATACTCCTGCTAGCCTATCAGCTGCAATACCTCTGTTGTTACTAGGGATTAGAAAGAAGATCCATTCGGGTTTTGATGTAAAAGCATGGGATGATCCTTGGATCCTGACTTCACCTGAAAGGCCAGCCATGCCAAATGTCCCGGTAGTCCATCCCAGGATGACTGTCAGTGAATTTATTAAAGTAGACTCAAACGAATGGGATGTCGAAATGCTTGAGAACTAAGTCTCTCAAGAAGATATACCTTTGATTCGAAGTTTGGCCATAAGCCGATCTTTACAACGTGTTTATTACTTCTGGAGATTCACTAAGACTGGCATGTATACTGTTAAGTTAGGATATTGGCTATTCATGTATATTGTCAAGGTTGAAGAAAATGTTTTCTACACTGAACCGAGTATCACAAAGCTCCAAGCCTTTGCTTTGAAGGTAAATGCTCTACAAAAGATTCATCATCTTATATGACAATTACTCAAATGACATGTTGCAATCACAATGAACTTGAATAGTTGCCATATGCGATGTGATAATATTTGTCCAAGGTGTGGGGATCCAGATGAGGCAGTAACCCCTGCTATCTTCAAATATCCACCGGCACTTCAATCGTGGGCTCTTGCGGCTACACCGTCTCATCATGATATATTCCATGTTTCCATCATATATATTAACATTGACTACCTTTTCTGGAGGAAGAATAATATTGAAGACTCAGAAATGGACATACACCCTTATTCATGGATAATTTGGTATCTATATAAAACAAAGAATGCTAAACTATTCAGAGGGATAGATAGAGACCCACTCGAACTAATCAGATATGTAGATGGAGAATGCCAAGCATGGTTCACGGCAAATCAGTCACATGTTATGTTGACTATAACAATAATAGTAACATCTCCAGTCTTATGCTTTGAGAATATATGCATGGTGGATGGTTCTTAGACCTCCACATAGATCTACATTGGATGCGGATTGGTTTGGAAATATAGCTTTGGACAAACACAACTCATGAGTACAAGAAAGCAAAGAAGAATATAATTTGTTTTGCATTCGGAATTGGAAGCACTAGGATGGGCAATGGACAACATGCTACATTATTCGACATGTTAGCATTTCGGGACATATTGTAAGGATTTAATGGAAATGATAAGGGAAGCTCATGCATCACAGACTTTTTCGACAGAGCTGAAGGAGATGCATGAACTGAAAAGAAGATTCCACGATTTCAAGCTATACTCATTTTCAGGGGACAAATTGTGACCGCTGATTTTTAGCTAGAATTACTCGATTTTTTCACATGTCTCTTTGTTTTGTTGGTTATTCTATTTTGCTATGGCTACCCAGACCAACTCAAGTCTTAGTAATAGAATATCCTTTTGATGTCCAAAAATATCATATTGTAACTATTATCACATCTACATGTCCACTACAAGATCTAAGCCAATATATTAGTTTGATCTTTGAACAATAGAAGGACTGAAAGTGCAATTTTTTCTTTCTTTTGGTTGCTCTCAAGATCAAAATAATATTTTTTTGTTGCTTTTGTAAGTGAATTATATTTTGTATTTTACATTAGAATTGAAAGAAGTACAGTTATTTTTGTTATCCAATTTCGTATTTATTTACAAATTTATGAATCTTAGTACACTTTTATACATTTTTTGTGATTAACATATAAATGGCATAATAATTCCGATATGATTTGACTTATATGAATTAGAGAACTCGATATGTTCATTATCACAAAGTCACTGAAGCGATAAAATTGAAGAGTACGAGGTTGCTTGGCAGTTTCTATATATCACAATATCTATAAAGACTTTCAGCCGTTCAATTTTGCCACCGTACTTTATAAAGTTCCACAACCCTCATAAGTTTTGTCTTTTTATCGATGGAACAAGAACTACAACAAGAGCCGTGTAGGCGGAAGCGAAGGCAGCCACCGCAAGAAGAAGCAGACACCCACGTGGCAACGAGGCCGTTTAAGCCGTACAGAGGAATACGTATGAGGAAGTGGGGCAAATGGGTGGCTGAGATACGTGAACCAAACAAACGTTCACGTCTTTGGCTCGGTTCTTACACAACCGCCGTAGCCGCTGCTAGAGCCTACGACACCGCCGTCTTCTACCTCCGTGGCCCCTCAGCACGCCTCAACTTCCCTGATCTTCTTTTTCAGGATGAGGGTCACCGATCAGCCGCGGCTGCTGCCGTCGACATGCCCGCCTCTCTGATACGTGAGAAAGCTGCAGAGGTCGGCGCTAGAGTCGATGCTCTTCTCGCTTGTTCTGCGAAGTCGCGGTCTCCTTCTTCACCGGTATTAGTTGAGAAACCTGATTTGAATCAAATACCTGAATCATGAGATATTTAGTGAAGTTATAGACAACATATACGCATCTTGTTTTGTTTTCAATGGCGATTACAATTACATACGTGATACACAGACGACACATGTGAAAATATAGAGATGTACACATGAATAAAGTATCGAATAATTGTTATAATCTTGTTTAATTTGCTATTAATGAGAAGAGAGTTTTTGTTTTAGCCTTTTCCATAATTTTGTTTGAGAATTTCTAATTCTTTTTTCGAAAACTGGCCAAAATTTCTAATTCGGGTCCTCTTCCTATTTTATTACTTAAAAGTTGCGAAGCTTGATCCAGTCGAGTACCCAATATTACCAAAGACCTCCATCCATTGGACAAAATACTTGTTCTTGTCGAATCGTTTGTAAAAAGATCGCCCATCCTCTTTTTTTTTCCCTTATGAATTTGATTGAAAAAATTGAAAACATACAAGCATGATATCCAAAAGCCGGCGGAAACACATTACTATCTCCGAAAGCATAACCCACAAACGAGATTCTCAAACCCAAACAAAGGGTAAGACATACAACTACAGCAAACACAAAATGAGACTGCACTCTTACCACCAAAACCGAAGTCAGTCCTTGAGAAGGATGATAGAAATAAGTCGTCCAATCATTAAATAGCCGGCACTTTTGCCAAGAACCAACCAAGCACAAGAGAGAGTAGGTGGAGTAGTGGCCAACACAACAACACCGGACCAAACATACCTGAACCATCCGTTCACGGTACCAAGCCAAAACCAATACGCCTAACGAGAAACTCCAAATGTAGAAGAGCCAAACACCCCCAAACTAAAGCCCCCTCCTCAAGCGAACCTTCATCGGATAGCCTAAACCCTCAACTTCATTATACTGATTTATCGAAGCCCCCAAAGAATGAGAGAATCATGAGTCCGAAAACCACACTTATTATAAGGCTGCGAGAAAGATTCCTTCATGCCTGAGAGATGGAGAGGTGAGAAGAACCCTGCAACTTCTGAAGAATAAATTATTTTGGGTTAATGACTCACTCATTCTCTACTTTAAAGTTATTTTGTTTCAAGATATATAAATTCTTTTGGGTTAATGACTCACTCAAGCTGACGGAAATTTAGTCACGTTACTTTTGGAAAATATGTCAAAATTTTTTTTTTTTTTCCATCCCAAAATGAATAAGTAATGAAATGGATGCAATGAAAAAACAAGATCTTTTTCTTCACAGATAAAAATGAAAAAACAAGATCTTTTGAGTCCTTAATGAGTACTTCGGATTACTTCTATCCGTTACTTCTCACACTTTCACTGAAATCCTAATATTCAAGAATTCACAGTACGAAAATAGAGAACGTATTGGTTTTATCGATGCGCAAAAATATTTATAAGATTACAAGATCGGCAACGAAAATATCCTAAATTTTTTTTTTTTTTTTGAAAATATCCTGAATTAAGAAGCGAATAATACCACAATATTCACAACGATGAATGTGATCAGAAAAAAATATATTCCCTACGTGATCAGAAAAAATATATTCCCTATATATTATTTGTGAAACATTTTTAAGTTGTAACTTAAAGGATCAGTGTTGACGTGTCGTCACCTCAGACCGTCTCAAAGTCATTTTTTTAATGGACTAACGTAACTAGAAAAATGGCACGGATGTCATAAAGAAACATTAGGGGATTAATGTATTAGTGTATATTAGAAGTCATACATGTATAACTCTGAGAAGCCCTTAAGTGATTATTAAGGCCCATTGACGTAAAGATAAGCTAGGTAGCTAAACCATTCTTTTCGAAAATTTGTAAAGAAATAGGGGACATAGTAACCACAATTTCATAACCGATAAACTGCACTAAGAAAAAAACAATAAAATACTAAACCGATGAAAACTCCATTCGTTATATTCCTGTTCTTAATCAAAAACAATAAACCTGGAATAAAGAATGAATATATGTTTAGTGCACTGTAACTGTAACGACCCGGATTTTTCTGGTGGGCCAGTTTGGCCTTTATTAAAAATTAAAGTCTAATTCTCTCTTTTTACTTTGTCCCACATTGGATGTTTAGAAAACCTACCTCCCTTCCCTTCTCCTATATAAAAAACTCCATCATTTCTCTTTATTCTCATCAAGTCAAAGTATTTCTTTGCGTGTGACGAGTTGTTGTTGAATTATTCGACGACCAGTCACTAGTGAATTTTCCGGTGGGATTTCCGGGTGAGCTTCCGGCGAGATTTCTGGACGAGCTTCCGGTGAGATTTCTAGACGAGCTTCCGGCGGGTTTTCTAGTAAGTTTGTTGCCTCCTTATTTCTAGTTATAGGAATATTTTAGGAAAGTTTCTAATTTAGGAAATAAGTTATATTAAGAAAGTTTCTATTTTAGGAAAGTTGCCATTTTAGGAAAGTTGCTATTTTAGGAAAGTTTCTATTTTAGGAGAGGTTTCATTTTAGGAAAGTTTCCATTTTAGGAAACTTATTTCCAGAGAAGCTGAGCTTAAGTCGTTGATTCTCGTGTTGCAGTTGACCTCAGCTGACCGCATCTTCCGTTGTTCATTTCAGCCTGTGGCTAAGGTGAGGGCTATCCCATTAAATCCCGAGCTAGTTTAGTACTACTATTATGGAAAGTTTAGTTTCGAAACATGATCCGTCTCTGTGAATTGAGTCTGTTTGAGAGTCTTGTTTGTTTATTATTACTATTGATTGTTAAACCGAAAATAGGATAATAGAGGATTCAACGGTTGACTGAATTGAATGAATTAAGAACTGTTATTTATATATGTATATACATAAGTCTGTTATGAGATTGCGGGGCACAAAGATGTTGTGCTAACGGCGCATTGTGTGGAGATTGCGGGACACAGAGACGTTTGTGTTAGCGGCGCATTGTATGGAGATTGCGGGGCATATGGACGTCTATGCTAGCGGCGCATTGTATGAGGGATTGCGGGGTACAAAGACGTTTGTACTAGCGGCGCATAGGTGATTTCGGGGTACAAGGATGGACTCTTGTACTAGCGGCGCATAGAGTTATATATTTATATCCGTATAAGGAGAATGCGGGGTGTGTGATCTAGTTATGCACTATCAGCGCATTTGATGTTTTTAGGTGGTGTATTAGACACTGTGTTTGTTTTATGCTAGAACTAGGCCTACATAGTCGTAGTGCTATGTATTGAGTCAGTGGTTTGTGGTTTAGCATCCCATACCTCACGGAGTAACTCCCCTGTTACTCACCCCTCTTCTTTCCCCCTTTCAGGTGAGACTGACGAGCAGGAGTGATTGCTATCGGATTGGTGCTTTGGGAGTTTTATTCTTTCTTTTTCAAACTTGCGGATTTTATGCTTTTATCGATATTCTCGAGATTTATTATGTTATTTGGATTTATGGCTATTTATTGGATTTACGACTTTGGAGTTGACTTTTGAGAAGTAATAAATGGAGATTTCAGAATTTTATTTGTTTATTTTATTTTGGAAAATACGGGTGTTACAATTTGGTATCAGAGCGGGGTTCCGTCCCGGCTCTGACCCGGGATGGCGATTTGTTGGGACGTGGTTTCGATTCGGTTTTAATCGGTTTTAGACAATTTTTAAAATATTTTGGGAATATGGAGATTTTAAAAATAAAAGTAAATAGCACCTTTCTGTTTGGTATTGTGTCTAGAATCGTTGGTGTTCGGTTTTGGCAGAAGTTTATTGAGGTGCTTTTTCCTTTCAGATGCCGCCGCGTAAGAGAGTTGTTCGCACTCAGTCCGCTAGTGCTTCACGAGAGGGTGGAGATGAGAATGTGCCGCCACCGGTTCCACCGATTGATCAGGATGCCCTTAGGCAGATGGTGCAGGATGCTGCCAGACAGGCTGCACATGAGGCAGTTCAGCAAGCTGTCCAGGAGGCTGCTAGAGTAGCTGCACAGGAAGTGGTTAGGCAGATGGCTGAGGCTCAGCAGGTTCCGCCAGTTCAGGTTCAGGGGCATCAGCAGCCCCTTATTCAGCCGGTTCCACCAGTTCAGGTTCAGGGGCAGCAGCAGCCCCCTATTCAGCAGGTTCCTGAGGTTGATGAGACGCTTATGCAGGTGATGAAACAGATGAAAACTGTGGATTTGGAGACTTTTGGGGGAACAGTAGACCCTTTTCAGGCTTATAATTGGAAGCATAGATTAGCTACGTGTCTGCAGACTATCAATTGTCCGTTGCGCCTTTGCCTTAATATCGCAGAGTTGTATCTGCGTGGGGATGCATTAGTATGGTGGGATGGAGTGCAATCGATGCGTGATGGCGATATGACTTATGAGGATTTCCTCATTGCGTTCGACAAGAAGTATTTTCCTAGAGAAGCATTGCACCAGAAGAAGAATGCTTTTGAGCATCTGAGGCAGGGTACTAGGAGTGTCAGAGAGTATGAGCGGGAGTTTTGCCAACTCCGCTTGTTTGCTGGTAATAATTTTGATGCGGAGGACTTGATCAGGAGATTCTTAGATGGGATGCGAGTTGATCTTCGCGGCAGGTGCAGTATGGTTACTTACACAAGCTTGGAGGATCTGGTAGAGAAGGCTGCTGTGCAGGAGGCATGTATTGCAGAGGAGCAGAAGTACTCTAAGGCCCAACCTAAGACTGAAAGAACTTCAGGGTCACCGAACATGGCAGGGGATCAGTCAGGAACACCCAGTTGTGAGCGCTGCCATCGCTACCATTTTGGAGATTGCGTCATGTGTTTTGCATGTGGGCGGTTAGGCCATGTGGCCAAGTATTGTCGATTTACAAAAGTGGATGGTACTGGTACCGGACAGGTTACAGCACCAACGACACTAGCAGCGGCTTCAAAGAAGTGTTATGGATGTGGCCAGCCTGGTCACATTTTCCGGGATTGCCCGAGGGGGGGACGTGTAGAGAATCCATTACCAGCTAAGCGCCAGGCTATCGCACCACGAGTATTTGCTGCAAGAGGCAACGAGAGAGTTGAGCCGGCTGATGGTATGTATCTTTTCACTTTGGTAGTTTACGTTTGTGCATGTTGTCTTTTGCGGTTATCATGTGTTTAAAAAAAAAAGTTGTGCTTAAGATCAGTAGCGGCTGAGTATGAGAGATTTCACCTTATTTGATATGGGAGGACCACATAGTTTGGAGTGTCTACAGCGAACAAGCGTCTTTATAACAAAGTTAAGTCATGCTGAAGACATCTTATTCCTTTTCTCGGCTCAGGATTTGAATTCGGGGACGAATTCCTTCTTAGTGGGGAAGAATTGTAACGACCCGGATTTTTCTGGTGGGCCAGTTTGGCCTTTATTAAAAATTAAAGTCTAATTCTCTCTTTTTACTTTGTCCCACATTGGATGTTTAGAAAACCTACCTCCCTTCCCTTCTCCTATATAAGAAACTCCATCATTTCTCTTTATTCTCATCAAGTCAAAGTATTTCTTTGCGTGTGACGAGTTGTTGTTGAATTATTCGACGACCAGTCACTAGTGAATTTTCCGGTGGGATTTCCGGGTGAGCTTCCGGCGAGATTTCTGGACGAGCTTCCGGTGAGATTTCTAGACGAGCTTCCGGCGGGTTTTCTAGTAAGTTTGTTGCCTCCTTATTTCTAGTTATAGGAATATTTTAGGAAAGATTCTAATTTAGGAAATAAGTTATATTAGGAAAGTTTCTATTTTAGGAAAGTTGCCATTTTAGGAAAGTTGCTATTTTAGGAAAGTTTCTATTTTAGGAGAGGTTTCATTTTAGGAAAGTTTCCATTTTAGGAAACTTATTTCCAGAGAAGCTGAGCTTAAGTCGTTGATTCTCGTGTTGCAGTTGACCTCAGCTGACCGCATCTTCCGTTGTTCATTTCAGCCTGTGGCTAAGGTGAGGGCTATCCCATTAAATCCCGAGCTAGTTTAGTACTACTATTATGGAAAGTTTAGTTTCGAAACATGATCCGTCTCTGTGAATTGAGTCTGTTTGAGAGTCTTGTTTGTTTATTATTACTATTGATTGTTAAACCGAAAATAGGATAATAGAGGATTCAACGGTTGACTGAATTGAATGAATTAAGAACTGTTATTTATATATGTATATACATAAGTCTGTTATGAGATTGCGGAGCACAAAGATGTTGTGCTAACGGCGCATTGTGTGGAGATTGCGGGACACAGAGACGTTTGTGTTAGCGGCGCATTGTATGGAGATTGCGGGGCATATGGACGTCTATGCTAGCGGCGCATTGTATGAGGGATTGCGGGGTACAAAGACGTTTGTACTAGCGGCGCATAGGTGATTGCGGGGTACAAGGATGGACTCTTGTACTAGCGGCGCATAGAGTTATATATTTATATCCGTATAAGGAGAATGCGGGGTGTGTGATCTAGTTATGCACTATCAGCGCATTTGATGTTTTTATGTGGTGTATTAGACACTGTGTTTGTTTTATGCTAGAACTAGGCCTACATAGTCGTAGTGCTATGTACTGAGTCAGTGGTTTGTGGTTTAGCATCCCATACCTCACGGAGTAACTCTCCTGTTACTCACCCCTCTTCTTTCCCCCTTTCAGGTGAGACTGACGAGCAGGAGTGATTGCTATCGGATTGGTGCTTTGGGAGTTTTATTTCTTTCTTTTTCAAACTTGCGGATTTTATGCTTTTATCGATATTTTCGAGATTTATTATGTTATTTGGATTTATGGCTATTTATTGGATTTACGATTTTGGAGTTGACTTTTGAGAAGTAATAAATGGAGATTTCAGAATTTTATTTGTTTATTTTATTTTGGAAAATACGGGTGTTACAGTAACATTCTCTTTAGTAGTCATTTCATCTTGATATTTTAAAGAATGAATAACATATACAAATTAAGTGATACATTATGGATCATACGATTTATTTGATGTTTTTTTCAGTGTATTACAAAAGTGTATTTTCTGTAGGTGCATGTCTTACAGTCTGTAAAGAACTTATTATATTGTTATATAGAAAGTTCTTTACTTGCATAGCTACAATAAAGCTCAAAGGCTGTAAACATTTTATATCATTTTGTTCTTAATTTGAAATCGAATTTTCACAAAAAAAGGAGGTTGCAATCTATTGGGCCACTAATTTGTTTTTTGTTTAATTGGTTAGGGCTAATAATTTCTTCTTCATTTCAAGAGCCTATCATTTCTTATTTCCACGAGTTCTGGTCCATATCGTTTAATAGTGATCAGTTTGCACTTTGCACAAGTTTATAGTTCTTTTCATCTTAACAATGTACAATTTGTTTATGATTCAACGTTATGAAAAAATATTATGATTAAACATCATATAATATACATGTTTTTTTTTAACATGAAGGTTTCATTAATTTGCATAGAAAGTAACAAACATAGATAAAAACAACAAATGAACAATCACCAAAGCTCAAACAATGCATATAATTAAATATTATATGTTAGTCATGTATTCTTCACACTATACAAATAATTTTTAACTAAATAGAATCATTTACCACATATTCTCACTTCGCGCAAGGCGCGGATCTCTACTTAGTTACGTATTATTTTCCAATCAGGGGATATTCTATGTCAAGCGTGGGAGAGGCAGTTTGCCCACTATGAACTTTTTTAAGTTAGTGTGATTTTGTACAAATTTTTAATAACGCGCTTGTTATTTCAAATTTATAAAAAGTATTTATATCCCCCCCATAAGAAATATTCCATAAAACGGCTTTCGTTGTCCTCGTTTCTATGAAGACAAAGTATTGCTTTAGCAATGCAGATACGAGTTGAGTGAAATTATCGATTGAATTTACTTCGAGTCATGTGAACCATTTTAAGGCAGATCAGGTCAGATTTTCAGCAAATATACGATAGTAGCCGGCCTCTTTTTACTCGTCATTCAGGTGAGCTCTAGGCATGGTCAGTCGGAAGGCTCGGGCGTCAGCCTCTGGATCGGTGTTTCCACAGTACTCCGGGAGTTTATTTTTTTCCTACGTCATGCAGTCTTATGCTCGCTACTCTGTTTGTGAAGGGAGTTATTCACATCTCCTCTATTACGCGATCAATGTTCGGGACGAGCTCGTCGCCATGTGCATAGTGGCGTGTATTCTTTGTAGCCCGATGTTGTTTATTTTGACATAACTTTGAAAAGCTTCTACATAGGTAAAATTTCTTGGATCGATTATTTCCTGGTTCCAAATAACAAAGTTGTGTGGGATGTCTTCCTCGGTGGCTTGGGCTTGATAGAAGACCGGGGTTGCAGGAATTCTGTTGTCGGAGGTCTAAAAGTTTGGAGGGGTCTTGTTGATCGCTGTTCGAGTTGCTTCTCAGCTGAATTATTCGAGGCACAAATTGGCGGGTTCTCATGTTCTTGTCGCCTCCTCTGGACTTCGTCTAGTCCGCTGAAGCTCGCGCTCTGATGGACCGTTCCAGGTCATGGTAATGACCTCGATGTTCCCTCGACCTTGAAGCATACAGATCGGAACCTGGGGAACTCGGGAGTTCCAAATGCTCCTTGGCTTAAACTTTTCGGCATGGGGGTTGTAATTTATGGGGTTCAATCAATGTCTCGATCATTCAGGACCCTTGGCTTGATGTGCCATGAGTTCCCTCTCGGCTTGTTATAGTCGATTGACTATAGTTTGGTGCACGATCTCCTGGATATGGTACTTATAAATGAGGTGGAAAGCATGCTTCACAGATCATGTTTGTTCTGGAGGGAGAGGAGATATCGGTCGTGGCTCATGTGTCCAATTTTTTGGATCGTCTCCTGCTGCCCTTTCATTTGATCAGCTCCATACTTGTGAAGCCAATCGTTCTGGGATCGTATATCTCGGGGCACCAGTGGGTGCTAACGCTCGCTGAGGTTGGCTCCCTCCGGTAGCGGTGGCCTTGTCAGTTTGTTCGGTCTCCGTGGGCAGTTTTTCGTTTATCATGTTAGATCTGGGAGGATTGACGTCATTGGTTCATGGTTCAGCGGAACCGGATGGGACGAGTACTGAATCCATGATCATGCCTAGGAATCTTAGATCAGATTCTTATCAAAGATTTTTTTCGTTTCTCTTCCTCCACAGACGGCACCAAAATATGGATCCTAAAACTCACACTAGGTATTTTGTAGTGATTGTATATAAGAGACTAGGGAAGAAGAACTATGTGGGAAGTGATATCCTGAAAACACAACGATGTAATCAAGATGTAAGTTGACAAAAAAAAACATTTATATACTGAGATCGAAACACTAAAGAGTATACAAAGAATGATTGAATATAAGATAAGCTAAGCTAACATTGATGATAAAAGGAGACTAAGTCGAGGCCGATGTTGATGGTGATAATCTTTTTTCTCTCCACCTTTTATAAGCGTCATCCCTAGTGTGCGCCTTTGATATCTCCTTCCATGTACGTTACGAATCCTAAGATTTCTTGAGCATTATGCTCGTGACTCATTGGTTCCGATGATTCCGGGGATATTCTTTTTACTCGGTCTTTATGGTTTCAAATGAATCCTCAATCTTCTTTCTTAAGTCCGAACTGGAGGATCTTCGAGCATCGGTCTTCACTTTGGTCATCTCAAGGTCGAGATCCAAATATTCCTTTAATATGAGCCAGACCAATATTTTCATTGGATTTCATCAGGATTTAGGTTCAACACCGAACCCATAGAAAACATAACCCCGACAATCACACCGTACCAGAAGAAACGAGAAAGCAGCACCTACTAAAACCAGCAGAAAAATAACGAGCTCACATAATAAGCATAACCTACAATGCTTAGACCCCGATTTAGAAAAAAAATATCGACATACCAATGACAGAAATATGTGTGGTTTGATCCCTTCGAGGTACATAGGTAACCCATAAAAAAGGGTGCAGCCACAAAAAAAGAAAAGAAACACTTTCGGCTACGAGTCTAAAAGTCTGATCCAAAAAGTGAAGCCGAGGGCAGTATAGCACTGTTCAGTGTTCAGTTAGGTGCTAATCTAAGTAAGCTCACATACATATTTCCACTTAAGGGGGTAAGCCCGTCCAAGTCCCTTTCAACTAGGGGTGGGCACTTTACCCGAAATCCGAAGTGGCACCCGAACCCGATTCGAAAAACCAGAACCGAAATCCGAACCGAAGTAGCAAAATATCCGAACGGGTATTAAATTAGGAGAGATTGGATATCCGAACCCGAACGGATAATATCCGAACCCGAATGGATATCTGAAGATAACCGAACATATGTATAATTAACCTTATATTTTTAATTTACATCTTTCATTTTATATAAAATATTTATATTGATACTACACATACTTTAAATTCATATGATATACATACAATTACGTAGAAGATGATTTGCTATGCACTTAAAATACATGTCAAACTTTTTATTTCAACAATTAACAAAAAGTTACATCCAAAATTTAAAAACAATAACCAAATTAATGTCTTTTTAGTTTGAAAATGTTATGTCCAAATCTAATAACCATTCAATCTATTAAAAATACAAAAAATAGTTAAGTGAAAGTTATATATTTAAATACAAGAAATTTGAAAAATGAAAATTTTAATTTTTTTTTTCAAAATCTAAATATCCGAACCCGATCCGAAATAACCGAAACCGAACTAAAAATACTCGAACCCGACCCGAAGTACAGAAATACCCGAATGGGTTCTACACCTCTATACCGAAATACCCGAAAATCCGAAATACCCGATCCGAACCCGAACGGGTACCCGAACGCCCACCCCTACTTTCAACGACTAAAGAAGAAACACTTTCAGTTCCGAGCCTAAAAACCAATCCTAAATTGAAGCCAAGGTCAGTCTCGCACGGGTTGGCAGTCGGCTAGGTGTTAAGCCAAGTCAGCTCACACACTTATATCGGTTCCACCTAAGAGGTAAGCTGGGAAAAGTCCTATTCCCCGACTCAAGAAGAAACACTTTCGGTGAAGAGCTTTAAAACTCCGACCTGAAAGTGAGGATGATGTTTTTAGGATCTGGATCCATTATTCATTCAATGGAATGAGTCCTCGCACGGATCAGTGGTCGGTTAGGTGCTAAACCGAGTCAGCTCGCACACTTATCTCGGTCACACCTAAGGGGATACCTGTCCCAGTCCAATTCTCCGACTAAAACAAAATCTTACTCAAAAGAAATAAAATCTCCATTTATGCTCATATTTAGGCTCTCACTCTTTTTCTTATAAATAGTTTATTGTCTTTCTAATGGAGCGACGAGCCCATTGATATACCATGGATTATACCCATTTTCAGCCATGGTATATAGGTATTTTTTTTTACATAGGTATATAGGTGTTTTAGGAACATTCTATGTTGTTTTGGAGTCCTTTTAGCACTTTAACAGGTTCATGGATGATTTGGAGAAAAGTAGTGATTTGGGTGCATTTTGGAGATAAAATGAGAGGAAGCTCGAAACTGACCAATCGAACCAGTTTGAGGTCGACATTCAGAGTTCACCATCAATCGATGCACACTCTGTGCCATCGATCGACAGCGAAGCGCGCAAAGCCCGTTCGGGTTAAAACCCAAGTCAAGACATAATTAAGAAAATAGCCCTGGCCGACTTTTAACTTAACATTTACGTGCTCTGTCATTGTTCTAGGCAACACGTTTTCTACACTATTCCTATTTTTCTAGTTTCACACAATAAAAGGTTTTTAGTAGATTTTGAGAGAAGATCCAAGACGCCTTCAGAGATTTTTATTGGACTCCACTATTTCTAACATTAATCTATTTATGAATTCCTTTATGCTATTTGCTATGAATTGTTTTGCTATGTCTGAGTAGTTCATCTTGTTAGGTTTAGGGTTCAGATAGTTATGAGAACCAAAATTCGCACTGTCGATTTCCGTTTAAATTAGGAAAGATAGGAAACCCTAAATTCATTAGAGGTCTCGGATATCTGCTAAACCACACGCCAAGCAATCAGAACACGAAAATATAGACGATAAATAAATATATGGAATCAAAAAGAGAGCAAGAAAGATTTTTATTCCGAATTCACGCATGAGCGTAACAATAAGGTAAGAGCCTTCGGCCAAGAGAGCTGTCGGTGAGATTACTTGAAAACCATGTTGAGTCACAGCTCGAATAAAAAAAACGGAAAAATGCCTAAATTGCTCTAAGTATTGCTCTGGGTGATAATTATTCTCTTCCCCGCCCTTCAGCCTCGGTCTCCTTATATACTTCTTCTAAGGCGGTTTACCTTTTTTCCTTTCTGCCTTCGGTCGAGTTTATCGCTTCGCAGAAATATTCCATTTCCCTTCGATCTCGGAAACTTGACATTTATCTTCGAAAACTTGACATTTATCTTCGGAAACTTGACATTTATCTTCTCCTGTATAACAAAAGATAAACCGTCATAACGATTGGGCTTGATTTCTATAAAATCATAAGTGGGCTCTTAGCCGCGTTCTGACCCCCTTTTGGGCCGTTGTTGGGGTCGAAAACGATTACGACGAAGTTAACATCCAAATCTCCGCAAAATACAAGTATGAGTATCTTTCCACGACAAATTGTGCTTGGTTAAAAGAATGTCGCGATATATGTCCAAATCCCGTTTGGATCAAACACAAGCTGTCCCACGGATATGGAAACGTATTTAAGCCATCCACGGATAGGTTCGAATATGACGATCGGAACACGGACAAATCAAGCTCAGTCACTACGCAACTACCGTACATGCACACTGCCCGGTCAATGAGAAGCGACCAAGCTCGAACCAAACTCGGTCGCCACGTAGCGACCGAGCCTGAGCCAAGCTCGGTCGCTACGTAGCGGCCGAGCTCTTCCGAAACGTCGATACGACATGAATCCATGCATTCTCGTCTATCCTTCGATGCTATCTCCCGAAGACCAAATATATTTCCAAATATAAACACAAAGATAGAAGGAAAATGTAATATTTTCACGAAGCGATAAAGTCGACCAAGGGCAGAAAGGGAAAGAGCAAACCGCCTCTAGGAGGAGTATATAAGGACATCCAGGTTGAAGAGGCAAGGGGACAATTATTTTAGACTTAGAACTCTCTGCACTTAGATACTTTTAGGCATTATTCTCGACATGCTTTGTTTCTATGACTAGCACCCGATTACTAGACAAACTCGCCCAGGCAGTTCAATCTCTTGTTCTACTCTTTCAATTGAACTATGTTCGGCTTGATCTTTGAAAGAGGTACGTAGGCAGCCTTTCATAAGTTTCAGTCCGAAATCAAATCAAAACCTTTTTGCATATCTTTTTCGTTTGTTGTTATCGAGCTACGACTCAACTAGGTTTAAAGTTTTTGGTCGTTAGAACTATGGAACCCGCTGACAGCTCTTGCGGCCAAAGCTTTTGTAATCTTTTGTAATGATTGCAACGCTCTTACGCGGATTCGAAATAAGATAAACTCTTTCTAAACACGCTTTATTGTCTTTACATATTTTCTGCATTTATTTGGTTTCTTGTTGTTGGCTCTCGCAGAGAATCTGGGACCTCTGGGAAAGTTAGAGTTTCTTGACTTTTCTAATTTAAACGAAAATCGACGGTGTGAATTTTAGTTCCCACATTTAGAAACTTGCTTGGGTAAGAGTCCATGTGTCTTTTGATCGATGCTCCCAAGGTAAAGCTTACATTTTTTTATATATGTATTAAATGAGATCAGTATAGGGGTGAGTCAGACACTATTAGTTAAGTTGTTGGTTAGATGAATTTGGTTGCTAAGCATGGATATGGTATATAAGATACCTCTGAAGTTAGAATTGATTGGATATGGCTTGCAACTTTGTAGAGGTGATGATATGAGTTCTTAAATTGTGTGAGTCCGTGCTGTTTTTAAAACCTCTTTGCAAAGACTACCCTTTGTTTTGCTTGAGGACAAACAAAAATGTCAGTCTGGGGGTGTGATATACCATGGATTTTACCCATTTTCAGCCATGCTATATAGGTGTTTGATATCTTGCATATTTACATTGTTTTATCCATTCATTCATAAACATTTTCATCATATAGATTAGGATTTAGACATGTTTAGGTTGCATTTTGCATACATATGTCTCTATCAGGTATTTGAGTACCACATCGAGTTTGTGGAGACATTTGGGTGCATTTGGAGCTCAAAAAGGAGTGTTTAGAGTGGTCATTGGGCGAGCAAGGCATGGAGCGACCAGTCCGGAGCGACACCACCAAGTCGCTCTGACCTCCCTATTGGAGCGACCTTACCAGAGCGACAGGGAGAAGTCGCTCGCGGTTTCATCACTCGGAGACGCGAGAACGAGCCCGGAGCGACCTCCCGGAGCGACACCACGAAGTCGCTCGCATCTCACACCCCTCTCGGAGCGACCTCCCAAAGCGATACCCCGAGGTCGCTCGCGTCTCTATGGCGAGACGACACGAAGCGAAGCCTGGAGCGACCTCTCAGAGCGACCCACTGAGGTCGCTCCCGAAGGCCGGAGCGACTTGCCGGAGCGACATGCCGAGGTCGCTCCGCGCCTATTATCTGCTCGATTTCTATTTTACTTAAGGGCCTTTTGGTCATTTCATTATGCACGTTTTTACATTTCTAAAACCTATGTTTTAAACATCTTTTGTAGCCACCAGAGGCATTTTATCTTTTATCTTTTGATCTATTGAGAAATACACAAGAACTCTCTTGAGAAGTTCATCTTTGGGTTTTGATTTGTTATGTTCTTGTGTTGATTTCTTATCTATTTCTTTACATGATTAATCTGAAATCCAATATGGGTTTAAGAGGAATCATGGAGATTAGTGAGTAATCACCTTTTGAATTCATGGGTTAGGGAGATTAAGGGTGATTAGGTTAGAGCTAGGATGTTTTAGTGTAGATCATTCATATTTCCTTGCTAGTAGAGTAATCATAATGCATCTTCTGAGTTGGCCACTCAGTTGTTGATCCTTAGGCATTTCTCACCCGAAAGGTGTTCGATGAAATGCCCGAGACAACTCTCCTGGGCTTTTAGTATACTTTGCCAAAGACATTTGTTGTTAAAGGTGCTAAGATAGCTAATAGACTTGTTAGTAATGATTGCTTTCATATTATTCAACCAAAGACATTTGATGTTTGAGATATGTTAGCAAATGAGCATTCATCTAGACATAGAGCTTGCTTAGAATTGTGTCTAGGCTTAAGGTTGATAGTTTGATTGATCATTTGCCATCCTTAGTTCGATACTTGATCACCCAAGGTCTAATCCCTATGCCCATGAGTTCTCTTTTCCCTTAGTCAAGAAAGTATCATTTAGTTATTACTTTTAATTAGTCATAGTTTTAAAACTCATCTAAATCATTGGTTGCACTTAGATTAAGTGAGTACTTGCATTCTCAGTGCTTTGATATCCCTCAGAACTGGTTCGACAATCATTTATACTACAACATTTGTCTTAGGAGCCTTGAAAACTCCTAACATCAAATTGGCGCCGTTGCCAAATTCTGAGTAGATTTGAACATTGAGATTTAGTCACTTGCTTGAGACTAAGTCATTTTTATTTTCTTTTGTTACTGATTCTCTTTCTTCACCTCCCTTTAATCTACAGGTGTATGAACTTGAGGAGCAGAGGTCCATCAAACCTAGTTCCAATAGCTGCAGACATCAGAGCTTTAGAGAGAGAGTGTGCTAGAAATAGAAGAGAAGAAGAGCAACAGGCTCACTTGCAGAGATTGAGTACTGATATGGGAGACATACCTCAAAACCAACAGCGAGCAGCTCGACCCATTGGCACTTACGACCGCCCCAACATTCATGGTCATAGATTGGGAATCCGAGCACCCGCTGTGGCAGCCAACAACTTTGAGATCAAATCAGGACTCCTCAACGTGATCGAGAACAACAAGTATCATGGCTTGGCTCTAGAGGATCCATTTGATCACTTGGACAGGTTCGACAGCTACTGTGGGTTGTCAAAAACCAATGGTGTGTCCGAAGATGCCTTAAAGCTCAAGCTATTCCCTTTCTCCTTGGGGGATAAGGCACGTCAGTGGGAGAAGTCTCTACCCAGCGATTCCATCACCACTTGGGATGACTGCAAGAAAGCATTCTTGGAGAAGTTCTTCTCTACTTCAAGAACTGCTAAGCTGAGAAACGAGATCTCCAGCTTTCAACAGAAGGGCTTGGAAGGTTTCAGTGAAGCCTGGGAGAGATTCAAGGGCTACCAAGCTCAATGCCCACACCATGGTTTCTCTAAGGAGAGCTTGCTGAGCACATTCTACCGTGGTGCTCTCCCTAAGTACAGGGCCAGACTGGATACAGCTAGTAATGGGTTCTTCTTGGGGAGAACTGAGGAGGATGCAGAGGAGCTGGTTGACAACATGGTTAAGAGTGATGCAGTCTACAGTGGAGACCACGACAGAAGCAGTAGAACTGAGGATAAGCAAACGAGGAAGGAGTTGAAAGCTCTACAGGATAAGATCGACCTTCTCATTGCTGAAAAAGCCACCCAAGAGCAGCTGAAGTTTGTTGGTAACTCCAAGCAGGAAGATCCACTTGCTGTCAATGAGGTTGAGGGTTTGGAAGGTCAAGAGGAGTTGTGTTTCATCAACAACAATGGTAGCTGGTACAAAAAGGAGCCCAATTTTCAGTACAACAACTACCAACAGAAATCCTATCCCAACAACCAGCAGAGTGGCTATCCGCCAAGAAACAACCAGCAAGGCAGCTATCAGCCTCAGCAAAATCCCTCGTCTGGTTCCTCTGCTCCTCAAGAGAGCAGAACTGATACCTTACTGAAACAAATCTTGGAGTCTCAGACTAGAAGTGAGAAGCAAGTTGGTTATGAGTTGAAGAACCTTCATTCCAAGATTGATGGGAGCTACAATGAGCTCAACAACAAATTCTCACACCTTGCTTCTACAGTCAGGAATTTAGAGAATCAATTTGCTTCCATGAACACTCACCAGAATCGCCAGCAAGGATCTCTACCTGGAAAGTCTGACCAAAATCCCAAGGAGGCCAAAGCTATCACCCTTAGGAGTGGTAAGCAGTTACCTCCTAGAACCCTCACCAAGGATGCTGAGAAATTAGGTGAGGGGGTTGCCATCAACATAGATGATGAAGTGGTGATTGTTGATGAGAAGATCAATGACGAGATCTTGGAGAAGATAGTGGAAGCCAAAGGTAAAGGAAAGGTTGGGGAAGAGAAGAAGACAGTAAAGGATGGTGAAGTTGTTACTCCAGCAAGTGAAAGTTCTTTTGTTCCTCCTCCCTATGAACCCAAACTTCCATTCCCTGGTAGATTCAAGAAGCAGCTGCTAGAGAAGTACAAAGCTCTGTTTGAGAAGCAAATGAGTGAAGCTCAGGTTGCAATGCCCATCATCGATGCTTTCATGTTGATTCCTCAATACAACAAGTTCCTGAAAGATGTTGTAGCTGCAAAGAAGAAGGAGATGGAAGGCATGATGATTCTTACCCATGAGTGCAATGCCATCATCCAGAGGCTTGATGTTCCAGAGAAATTAGAGGATCCAGGAAGCTTCACACTACCTTGTGCTCTTGGACCTATGGTATTTGAGAAAAGTCTCTGCGATTTGGGAGCTAGTGTTAGCGTAATGCCTTTGTCTGTTGCCAAGAAGCTCGGATTCACTCAGTACAAGAAGTGTAGACTCTCTCTGGTGTTAGCTGATCGTTCAGTGAAGTACCCTGTGGGCATCTTAGAGGACCTCCCTGTGAAGATTGGAAGGTATGAGATACCTACAGATTTTGTGGTGCTTGAGATGGGTGAGGAGGCTCAAGATCCATTGATTCTAGGAAGGCCATTCTTAGCTACAGCAGGAGCTATTGTTAATGTGAAGGAGGGCACGATTGATCTCCATTTGGGTAAAGAGAACATCCTCCACTTTGACATCAAGGGGAAAATGAGGAAACCAACTGTGTTCGGGCAAGCCTTCTACATTGAAGAGATTGCCACTCCTGCTGATGAGCACCTTAAAGAGTTACCACCTGAGGACGACGAGGAGGGAGCATCTCCCTCTACTCATTCCCCATAGAAGGTAACCCACCACACTCCCTTGTATATACCATTTCATTTTTGCATATTAGTCTTTTTTTTGGTATCTCTCTCTACTTGACGACACAGAGACTGTGTAACTCAAGTTTGGGGGAGGTACCAAGTATTTGATCATGTTTGCTTTGATGTTGTTTCATTGAGTCATGCATGGCATACCTATTTGCATAGATAAAAAAAAAATCAATCATTTAGTTTGCATCATTTGCATTTTTAGGAGAGTCTAGAGCATATAGGTTGCATTCACTTGCATTGGGAGCAATGATTTTGAATGCCTTGTAAAGAACACTACGTTGCACTTGACTAGCTTTTGCACCTCTCAAAAAGACTTGTATGTTTCGAGCCTTGAAAACTCTTCCTGAAACTTGTTGATTGCTGAAACTCAGTCTTTGAAGCCAACTACAACCTTATTTGAACTGAACGAACTTAATGCTTCTTGCTCATGGTCCCTTGTGTACTGAGTCATGGCTATACACACTTGAGTTGTCACATCTTTTATACCAATCTTTTTTGACAAACTCTAGTGGTAGACCACTCCCAAAACCTTTTCCTCCTTTTAAGCTTTCATTGTTTGATGAGTGAGGCCTTTTTCGGAAAGTCTTACATGTGCATAATGTTGAGAGTATCGGGAACGACAATGCTTGATCTTCATTCTTGCTAGATTGGACACTTTATTGTCTAGCTATAGGTGGGGGTGAGTGTTGTGATTATGATTTGGGAGAAATGAAAAAGAAAAAGAATAGACTCTTTGTGCTTAAGTGAATTGTTTTATTGGGACCAGTATAGAAGCCTCTAGCTCAAGTTTTGAAAAGTCTTGGCCCCCAGCCTAAAAAAAAAAAAAAAAAAAAAAAGAGAAAAAGAAAGAAAAGGGGGCTAGCAAAGTTGTTAGGAGCTAAGAAATGTTTTGAGGTTGTGAAAAAAATCTCTTGTAGATTTCAAAGAGAAGGAGTTAAAGTTCTTAGGATCTTTTGGTGAGAGATGTGAGTTGGGTTTGACATTGGGAAATGATTGTGTGATTTGTATGTTTGAGAAAAGGGTAGAACAATGGAGATTGAGCATTGTATGCATGAGTTGGTCCCTTTCTTAGATATATTATGTGCAATGTCAAGGCTACTTGTTTTGAGAGTAAACCACCTTAAAGATCATATGTTTTGAACCTCTTGAATCACTTAATAAAAGCCTTCCCTTACCCAACCAAATGACTTGGACCAATTGACCATTTGCAAGAATTCACCTGATGTTTTGTGCTTAATGAATGTGAGAGTTGGTTGATTTGAATGTGTGGATGCTTGATGATGAGTGTAAGAACAAAAAGAGTTAAGATAGGCCTAGAGAAGCTAGAGTGTAATAAGAGAGTGTGCTAGTTGTGTTTCTTTTGGCTATGTGCTCCCTCCTTCAACCTCTCTCCCTATGAGTTCTAGAAAGTTCACTTGTGGACAAGTAAAAGAACAAGTTTGGGGGAGTTGATATCTTGCATATTTACATTGTTTTATCCATTCATTCATAAACATTTTCATCATATAGATTAGGATTTAGACATGTTTAGGTTGCATTTTGCATACATATGTCTCTATCAGGTATTTGAGTACCACATCGAGTTTCTGGAGACATTTGGGTGCATTTGGAGCTCAAAAAGGAGTGTTTAGAGTGGTCATTGGGCGAGCAAGGCATGGAGCGACCAGTCCGGAGCGACACCACCAAGTCGCTCTGACCTCCCTATTGGAGCGACCTTACCAGAGCGACAAGGAGAAGTCGCTCGCGGTTTCATCACTCGGAGACGCGAGAACGAGCCCGGAGCGACCTCCCGGAGCGACACCACGAAGTCGCTCGCATCTCACACCCCTCTCGGAGCGACCTCCCAAAGCGACACCCTGAGGTCGCTCGCGTCTCTATGACGAGACGACACGAAGCGAAGCCTGGAGCGACCTCTCAGAGCGACCCACTGAGGTCGCTCCCGAAGGCCGGAGCGACTTGCCGGAGCGACATGCCGAGGTCGCTCCGCGCCTATTATCTGCTCGATTTCTATTTTACTTAAGGGCCTTTTGGTCATTTCATTATGCACGTTTTTACATTTCTAAAACCTATGTTTTAAACATCTTTTGTAGCCACCAGAGGCATTTTATCTTTTATCTTTTGATCTATTGAGAAATACACAAGAACTCTCTTGAGAAGTTCATCTCTTGGGTTTTGATTTGTTATGTTCTTGTGTTGATTTCTTATCTATTTCTTTACATGATTAATCTGAAATCCAATATGGGTTTAAGAGGAATCATGGAGATTAGTGAGTAATCACCTTTTGAATTCATGGGTTAGGGAGATTAAGGGTGATTAGGTTAGAGCTAGGATGTTTTAGTGTAGATCATTCATATTTCCTTGCTAGTAGAGTAATCATAATGCATCTTCTGAGTTGGCCACTCAGTTGTTGATCCTTAGGCATTTCTCACCCGAAAGGTGTTCGATGAAATGCCCGAGACAACTCTCCTGGGCTTTTAGTATACTTTGCCAAAGACATTTGTTGTTAAAGGTGCTAAGATAGCTAATAGACTTGTTAGTAATGATTGCTTTCATATTATTCAACCAAAGACATTTGATGTTTGAGATATGTTAGCAAATGAGCATTCATCTAGACATAGAGCTTGCTTAGAATTGTGTCTAGGCTTAAGGTTGATAGTTTGATTGATCATTTGCCATCCTTAGTTCGATACTTGATCACCCAAGGTCTAATCCCTATGCCCATGAGTTCTCTTTTCCCTTAGTCAAGAAAGTATCATTTAGTTATTACTTTTAATTAGTCATAGTTTTAAAACTCATCTAAATCATTAGTTGCACTTAGATTAAGTGAGTACTTGCATTCTCAGTGCTTTGATATCCCTCAGAACTGGTTCGACAATCATTTATACTACAACATTTGTCTTAGGAGCCTTGAAAACTCCTAACATCAGTGTTTTAGGAACTATATATGTTGTTTTGGAGTCCTTTTTAGCACTTTTACAGGTTTAGGGATGATTTAGAGGAAAATAGTGATTTGAGTGCATTTTGGAGATAAAATGAGAGCAAACACGAAACTGACCATCGAACCAGTTCGAGGTCGACATTCAGAGTTCACCATCGATAGATGCACATTATGTGCCATCGATCGACAGCGAAGCGCGCAAAGCCAAGATGGCTTAAAACCCAAGTCAAGACATAATTACGAAAAATATCCCTGACTGGCTTTTAACCTAATATTTATATGCTCTGCCATTGTTCTAGGCAACACACCCTTTCGACACTATTCCTATTTTTCTAGTTTCACACAGCAAAAGGTTTTTAGTAGATTTTAAGAGAAGATCCAAGACTCCTTCAGAGATTTGTATTGGTCTCCAGTATTTCTAACCTTAATTTATTTATGAATTCCTTTATGATAATTGCTATGAATTGCTTTGTTATGTCTGAGTAGTTAATCTTGTTAGGTTTAGGATTCAGATAGTCATGAGGGATTAACCCAAAATATAGAACTGCTAAGTTGTCTGGATATCCATCAACTGAATTGTCTTTAATGCTTGTATTCTAGAGTAGCTAACTAGGACTCTGTTCTAAGATAATTGAGCGCAAGTGGAAGCATGGTCCTTTGTCTGATCTAATTCATATTGTGCCAGGATTGTTAGAAACAACCGACAACTAATTTAGTTAAACCTAGTGAACACGTTCAAACCCGCTCGCTAAAGCTTGCTAGAAGGGACGTCGATCGACAACTCCATAGTTGCATCGATCGACGGACTAAAAGGTGTATCGATCGACTATCCATTGCTAGCATCGATAGACACTTTCTCAAGACCAACAAACGACAGTTGAGGTCTTAGATCTAGACAATAGATAATCTAAACACACGGAAGTTGATAGATTATTTCTTAGTTTGAGTTCTAGAATATCCAATATACAATCTTAGGCTCTATACTCAGTAACATGATTGTCTGAATATAAACCCTAAGTCTAATGCTTTCTAATAACTGTTTACAAAACCTCAATCCAATCAACCGAACAACTGCCTTGTTCATTATTACAATTTTCTATTTCCATTATTGATCTAGCTTAATTATAAATTGTTTGAGTTCTTTTGTGTGCTCCAACTCCTTATGGATTTGATCCCTAAGTACTACTACTCGACTTCTTATTTGAGAGAGTACAAATCACTTAGGTAATTTGAGTGATATCACCTATCCTCAGTATCATTCTAAAAGACCGGCAATCCTAGCCTTATTATCATTATAAAGGAACGACGAGCCAATCCTCATTATCATTCTAAAAAAGCGACGAGCCTAGCCTCATTATCGTTCTAAAGGAGGGACGAGCCAAGCCTCCTTTCCTTTACCAAGATACGATGAGCCCAACATTGTCGCCACGCTGGAGATACGACGAGTCAAGCATCATCTATTTTTTTCAAGATACAATGAGCCCAACATTGTCGCCACTCTAAAGATACAACGATTTAGGCATCATCTCCTTTATCAAGATAGAATGAGCTCAACGTCGTCGTTACTTTCAAAGTACAATTAACCTACTTATCTCCTTTATCAAGATATGAAGAGCCTAACATCATCGTTACCTTCAAGTTATGCCAAGCCTAGTCTCATATCCTTTATCAAGATACAAGAGCCAAGTCTCATCTCCTTCATTAAGAAACGACAACCCTTACGTTGTTGTTACTTTGAAGATACAAAAAGCCTATCCTCATCTCAGTCACTCAAAGCCCGAGGACCCCAATCTCGTCTCCTTATCTTGAAGGTGTGACCATCCTAAAAGCATGATAATAAGCCGCATACAAAGAACAAGAGGCCATGATACCAAGACAGGGAAAAATGATCAGAATGGAATGAAAGTACCACACTTAAAAATAATCTTTACATGACCACCAATGGTCGCGAAACAACAAAAAATAAAACTACAAAGGAGGCAGTACATGCCTCACACTAAGTCTGCCGTCTCTTCTCGATCCCCCTCTACAACACCAAAATACAAGGAAGTAAGATCACTTAGAGCCAGCTCAATCATGCCCATATCATCTAGAACATGGAAATCACTCAAATTACCCTAGAGTAAACTCTCTCAAATAAGAAATCAATTTCAGCACTTTGGGATCAATTCCAGAGGGAGCGTGGGCATACAATAGATTATAGGAAATCAAGATTAAACTATACAGTAATATCAATAAGCAGTAAATATAAGCAATAAATAATAAATATCAATTGTGAGATATATGGGAAAACGCTAGACTTAGGGAATTTCAAACAGGTTATCAAAATTATAATTTATAGATGCTAACGGTGTGATAGGTACTGTCCTAGTACTCGAATTCAATAGTAAGATATTCAGCTCTCGCTGTGAGTCTAACCAGATGTTTAAATCCTATAATTCCAACTCTCATATGTGAATTAAGAGTGTTAATAGATACTACAAAGTGTCGATCGATACTTATTTTCAGAAAACATTAACATTTAGATCACTTCGTTCACTAAGTTAATTAAACCAGCTCTTGCATGTTCTTAGCAACCTAGCTCAACAGTATTAGTTTCAGGCTCTGAACCCACTCTCGTGGTTGTCGATTATTTTATGTTCAAGTTTCTAGTTAGCTACTCAAGAATGCAAGCAATAATATTAATTATGTGAACGATCCAATTAAATCACCCTAACAGTTCTATGTTTTATAAATTCATCAAAACCCTAGAAAACCCTAAATCTAACAAGATAACCACTCATATATAATAAAACAAAACATAAAGATATACTGAATGAATTGCATTAAATAGATAGAGTAATGTGGAAACCGAAATTCGCACTGTCGATTTCGGTTAAATTACGAAAGATAAGAAACCCTAAATTTCTCAAAGGTCCCGGATATCTGCTAAACCACACGCCAACCAATCAAAACACGAAAAAACAGGCTAAGTATAAAATTGATGACTCAAAAAGAGAACAAAGAAGATCTCATTCCGAATTTGCGTATAAGCGTTTACAACAGGTAAGCCTCGGCCGCAAGAGCTGTCGGTGAGATCCTAGTTCTAACCACCTAAGTCTTGAAAACCTAGTTGAATCACAGCTTGATAACAAAAACGGAAAATTGCCTAAATTGCTTTAAGTGCTAAGCTTGCTGTGAATGTAGAGTTATCTCTCTCTTTACACCTCTCGCCTTCGCATCCCTTATATACTCCTCCTAGGTCGGTTTGGGCCTTTCTTTTCCGCTTCTGGGTCGAGTTTATCCTTTGGCGGAAATATTCTATTTTCCCGATCTTCGTGATTATCCTTTGAAACTTTAACATTTATCTCCAAACTTGACATTTATCTCTTCTCGTGAATATTCGATAAACCTTCATATCAACTTTGGGCCAATTTCTTGTTAAAAATCGTAAGTAGGCTTTTGTCGGGTTTTAAACCGTTTGGGCCGTTTTTCGACGAAAACGTTTAACGATTTCTTTTCGGAAGAGTAACCTTCAGTACAACACCAGTTTTACGAGATAATCCAAATCAATCATATAGTCGAGATAACCGTGGTGTTAAGTTAACCATTTTCATCTTCATACGAGAAAATAAGCTTTTGTCGTTTTTTTCCGTAAAGTTTCAACGGTAACTCCGATCGAGACGTAACAAGAGACAGTTCGACCAAGACCCAAAGGGGGGAGTTCTGGAGACGATAATGCATGGTTCTGGATTGATCCAACTCGGCGAAGACGAAGCTGGACGAGACTGATCCAACTCGCTGTTGGCGAGTTAGAGACGGATCATCCAACTCGCCCAATGACGAGTTGGATTTGGTTGATCCAATTCGCCGATGGGTGAGTTGGAAGTGGTTCATCCAACTCGCCCAAAGGCGATTTGGATCGGTGGTCGGTCATGGGCGAGTTGGCCTTGGCTAATCTAACTTCTCCGAAGGATCGGACGATGCTGGTTTGGTAGTTCCGATGCTCGGAAATTGTTCTTTAGGCGGTTTAAATAGTCCCTTTTGGGTAATAGTCTTAAGAATACGAAGTTTTAGTTTTCTGTATTCTTATTTTGCTTTTAAAAAGGTTTTTTGAGAACTTTACGACCTTAATTTTGTCGTTACCGATTTCGACCCCAACAATTAAGATATACTGGAGTTCCAATCAAATCTTTGAAAGAGACTTCTGTTCTTCCTCCAAAACACGAAGAACAATAAATTTTCTATGAAAGTTTAATCAGTATGTTATGGTCTCTCTCTAAACAATGGCCTAAAAACAATATATATATTATGTATAGTCGCCCAAGGGAAATCTTGTATTTTGTGAAGACTTCTTGGCCAAACTTGAGTCTGGAAATTGACTGGGCCCAAACTCGTGTCGTCGTGTCGAGCAATACCAAAGATGGTGTCGACTTGGTATCGATCGGCACTCCTTCTGAATCTCGACTTTTTTACCTGTTTTTTACGAGCTACGAGTTTCCTCATCATTATTCTCCAAGTGGCTTCATGATCTCCACAATGCTCTAAGACATACATAGACCTGAAAAAACTCTAAAATAGACTCGAAAATAATATAAAAACTCGAAAAAATTATACTGTGCTAAAAACTGGTGAAATCCATAGTCAACCAGCTTTTCTGCAGGAACAAGAATCTCCCCGACAATGAAACTCTTAAGGAAGTCAACGACCACAGATAAATTGGTTCTCAGCCATTACAGTTCACTGAACGGCGTCTCTATCTTCTAGATACACCCTCCCCTTACTCACAGAGCTCCCATATTTGGTTGACATCTCCAATTCAACCCGCTTTCTCTCCAACGCTACCTGTTTCTCCCGAGACTTCGATGAGCGAGACGCTTCGGCCTCCAAAGATGCCTTGTGAGCAACCAACCCCTCCTCGTGAGAAGCGTACTTCCTGGCCTCGTCCTGGAAGTGACAACCTTGGCACTTAGATGGAAACACAATACAGTCAAAGCGGGATGTGCATAAAGACATCACTCCACGGGATTAGGGTTACAAGGCTACTATCTTGCATAACGATTTCTAAGAATATCAAACTACGATTATATGCCATCCACCAACAAAACTGATGTGACACATGCCTCTACTACAAACAGATTAAATATATATTGGTTTTTGCAGTTCTAAATATTTCATGAATTTCCGACATTTTTGATATATTTTTACTGTTTTATTTTTGATATAAAACTGCTTTACACAGTTTTATTTTTACTGTTTTATTATTTCTGGAAGCAATAATATACATATTTACTACATAGCTTAATTAAATTTTGGTTTCTGATTTTCATTGTGCACTTTTATTTCTTTGGATTCAGTCCTTCAGTACTCAATGTGCACTTGCATCTAAATCATTGTATCCTCTTAAAACATAACTCACATTACACAGATATACTTTTAAACACATATTTTTAAATGAGAGAAGAAGAGAGAACTTGTGAAAGAGCGAGGATGACGATTATGTTCGCGAAGAAGGCACGTCACGTAGGTGCTGTTATGTGAGACTGCCTCTCCGCATTGAACCGTACTGATAAGAGGAATAATGGCTTCCGAATCTGAACATGTTATTTGATTTAGGCCAAAATATGTATCATTTATATAGATAGATACCGTACCCCCGCAAATTTTTTTTTTTTTTTTGTTTCAGTATCGTTATATGGACCGGCTGTCTTCTACCAAGACCCAAAAGTCAACATTCAAACCCAACCGAATTGAGAGAGGTGAGGCAAGGCACCCTACCTAATGCATGGTTGAGTATATCTAGGGCTAGAAAAAAACCGTAAATTTAGATTCGATACGTTATCCATTTCGATTTGAACTAAAAATTTGTATATATTAAGTAAAGAGCAAATACTAATATACAATATTCGTAAGAAATAAAGTAAACTACAAATTCTAATATTTTTAGGATCTTATATCCGATCCGATCCGTTATATATATTTACATATATTTCAATTTTTTGAGATCAAACAATCTTCTATAACTCAAACAAGAGGTGGTTTGGGCATCCAAATCAGAATAGACACATATGTATATATATATATATATATAATTATATTATAATGATACAAGTTTTGTATTATTTTTTATTTTTGGGAAATTACTTGAAATACACTTAGTTAGATACCATTTTTTTTTAAAATACACTTAATCAAAAATACTCTAACATTTTTATTTAAGGTTTAGTGATTATTGGGGTTTAGTATTTAGGGATAGGATTGGGTTTATAAGCTTTTATAAATAAATCTTAAAAATTTATAAATGTTTTATGAAGATTAATTTTGTTTTTATATACAAATTTGAAGGTATTTATGAAAATATCTATTATTTAATAAAAAGAGTGATTAAATTTGAGGTAAAATTAGAATTTTCCCTTGCTATTTGAGTTATTAATGCTTTAAAAGTAAATAAGTTTTTATTTTTGTAATGAAATTTTATAATATTATATTATTTTTGATTATTTATTTATTTCAGTTTTAATTTTATTTGTGCTGATCGAATTGGATGTCAAGTTTAACATTATAATTTCTGGATATTTGGACACCGAATATCCTGATAGATACAAATCGAATCAAATCGATAATTGATTATCCAGACGAAACATATTGGATCACCAATACCTTTAAAACTCCAGCTATTTGATTCTTGCCCACCTCTAACTATATCCTCTCATCAATATATTATAGTGTATACAAATGAATTTATACATAAGTTCTCTCCTTATATATTTGTTAATGTCAGATATTTGTAGTATTTACATTTAATCAAATTATTGATGTTTATGCTATTCAATCTATCTACTGATTCTTTTTTTTGCTTTAAATGTTAATTAATTTGATTCTTCTTTCTAATTACTTTAAATTTTATTTTGATATTTTAATATATCATCTTATAATTCTACTTTTATGTGGATATAAAAAAATAATAACCCACAGAGACAAAGAGAAATTAAAACAATAAAGACACATAAGAGTGTCCAACAAAATTAAGAGACAGAGACTGAATCAGAGACAACGAACAACTCTATCACAGAAACAAACCTTAATCGCTTAATCCAACAACTCTATCGACAGAGACAAAACCGAAAGAAACTGAAACTCTAAGAAACAGAGACAATTCTAAGACAGAGACAATCGAGAGAAAGCAAAACCCTAAGAAACAAATCGACAGTAACAACAGAAAAAAACTGAAACCCTAAATCAGAAACAAAAACCAAACATGCAACAAGAACATTCAAGTGACAGAGACTGAATCAGAGACGACGACCCTAGATCGAGACGATTCTCGAAGAAGAAATAGAGGGCTACCTTGAGAGTAGAAGGGAACGAGAGACGTCGCGGCTTGGAACGAGAGACGTCGCGGGTTGGAATCAGAGACGACGAGTCTTCGAATCGGAGAGGACACTTGCTTTCGTCGGTGGCGACTCGGGAGAGAGTATATTTTTTTCTAAGTGTTTAGAAGAAAGAGGAAAGGATTAAAACCCTTTCAGCATAGCCACGATCAAACCGTAGTAAACCGTGGCTCGGTTTTAATAATACCCGCGAATTGTAAAACAATTGGAGGCAAAACCAAAAAAATTAGAGCCAAACCGAATGGTTTTGCCAAATTTCGTCATAGCCACGAAAAGCCCACGAAATTACAGTGGCTTTGGTTTAATATCAACCGCGAAATTAAAAACAATTGTGGAGCCAAAACCAATTAAATTGGAGCCAAACCGATTGGATTTATCATAGCCACTGTGTAGCCACGAAAGTTAGCGTGGCCTTGTTTAAATCACTTCGCAAAACACCAAACCTCTACCCCTAAACTATAACCCCAAAACTCTTACCCATCAACCTCTCCTCCTACAACAACAACATATCTAAACAACATATTCCATAATCTTACAAAAATATTATACAACCTACCAAATTATTTTTCATCCTTACAATATATTTTACAACCTTACAAATTATTTTTCATCCTTACCATATATTTTACAATCTTATAACTTATTTCTCATCCTCACAACTTGTTTTCTTAATACATTCAACCTTACAACATATTTTACATATTTTACACTCTTAGAATATATTTTTGTCTATTCTGAACCATCGTCTGAATCACGGTCTGCTTCTACATCACCATCTGATACATATTCATCGTCCGGAGGATTCACCGGAGTAATATCATAATCGGACACATCATCAACAACATGTGTTTCCACCCGTAACAATGAACTTTCAGCAACCTGATCACGTCTATCATCTTGCCATGCCGTTAAAGCAATTTCGGACGTTTCTCGGATTCCTCGGGGAAAATTTTTGGCGCAAGCCCACCAGTCATTGACTGATTGTCGACGTACCCGTGGATAAGGAATAAAACATGCTTGATCACAGTTACCTGTTACAAAATATCATAGTTTCCAATCATGGTTTTTCATCAATATCAAATCTCAAAAAAATAATTTTTTTTTACTTACCTGGTAATACGAAATGATCATATTTTGCATATTGTCTTCGTGGTGAGACATCAACAAGACCAAATGGATGTATTCTCATACGGTGATTTTCCGTCGGGCAAACCACGAACATTTAAAAACCATAACTTTCAAGCCAACATCACCATGATACTCCACCATCATAATCTCTTGTATGAGACCATAGTAGTCTGTCTCATTGGTTCCAGGTACACATACACCATAATGTTGAGTTTTCTTATTTTGACCGTGGTTATGAGTGTGGAAAGTGTATCCACGTGTGTGATATATTGGCCAAGACCTATAACTACGCCTAGGACCTTGTACAAAATCCAACATCCACATAGGAAATGTGTAAAACTGAGTCGCATCATTAATCTGCAATACAATAACATTGTTATAAATAACAAATTTAATTAAATGAGTTCTGGAACTTAATAATACAAAACAATAACTCACATAGTCTTTGCACCACTCAGCGAATTTGGTGTCTTTTGCTTTTTGCATTGCAGCCGGAGTAATATCACGAACACTTAGAGTCATATATTCTTCAAACATCCTGGACACATTTAAATCTTAATTATGTAACTAAAAATATGAATAAATATGTATTTATATTAAATTTTGTATAATAATGAACTACCTTTCATATGGAGCAAACGTTTCACAGTTGAGCATCATAAATGTCTGGAGAACAGTGTTATCTTCATCATTCAACCAACCAGTTGAGCATTGACCACTGATTCGCCCTTCATGGTAAAACAAAGATGGTATATCCGGATAATTGTATGAAAAGCGAATATCACTCGGACCTTCTGGAATGCTCATGATTTCAGGATGTCCAAAAAAGGTAGAGGAAGCATTTGAAATCTCCTCGTTTATCTATTGTGCAACTATCGAACCAGCGATGTGTGCTTTATTTTTGACCATCTTCTTCAAATGGTACATGTATCTTTCAAATACATACATCCATCTAAAATGGACGGGACCACCTAAGGCTACCTCATCTGGAAGGTGCACAAGAAGATGTTGCATAACATCGAAGAACGATGGAGGAAATATCTTTTCCAAGTTACATAGCTTCACACCGATATTTGCCTTTAAAAGGCCAACATCTGACTCTTTCAAAATTTTCGAAGAGATATCTCGGAAGAAGAGGGCAATATCTGTAAACAAAAAAATAAAATTAATTATAGCATAAATTATAGTAAATTATAAAATGATACAAATGAATAAATACCTCTAATCGCTGTGTGAACATGTTTTGGAAGGAGTTCAGCGAACGCAAATGGATATAGTCGTTCCATTATGACATGACAATCGTGACTTTTCAGTCCATGTAGCTTTAAATTGCTTTCGTCAATACATCGACTAAATTTGGAGGAGTATCCATCGGGAAATTTTATGTCATTTTTCAACCATAGAAGGAATGCTCTTTTCCCCGCATTTGGCAGCCTGAATATTGGGATGGGCATCGTTCCATCCTCTTTCATCTCTAAATCTCGCCTTTTGCATAATGCTGGAAGATCCAATCTGCTTTTGATATTGTCTTTCGTCTTTCCAGGAGCATTTAACACCGTGTTCGTCAGGTTATCGAAGAAGTTTTTCTCAATATGCATGAAATCAAGGCTATGCCGAAGTAGATGATTTTCCCAGTACGGTAACTCCCAGAAGATACTCTTCTTTACCCAATTGTGAGTAACTCCATATCCGGATATTTTCTTGGATGGATTATCATGTCCATTCCCTCCACAATCAACAGATTTTGATAACCCTTCTATATTGTTTATCCTTTCACGGAATATTTCTTCTCCGGTCAACCACGGAGGAGGAGGATCTAAAACTGTTTTCCCCCGTCTAAATGCTTGAGTGTTTTTTCTGTAAGGATGATCCGCATCTAAAAATCTTCTGTGGCAATCAAACCAACTATGTTTCCTTCCGTTAGTTAACCAGAATGCACCAGTCTCATCTTGACAATATGGGCAGGACAACCGACCATGAGTCGTCCAACCTGAAAGCATCCCATAAGCTGGAAAATCGCTTATCGTCCACATCAAAACTGCTCGCATTTTGAATATTTCTTTCATTGAGATATCATATGCCTCCACGCCATCCTCCCATAACATCTGTAATTCTTCAATCAATGGCTGAAGGTAAATATCTAGGCTTTTTCTTGGATGTTTGGGCCCCGGAACTAGCACCGAAAGGTAAAGGAATTCTCTTTTCATACACATTTCCGGAGGCAAATTGTATGGAGTTACAATAACGGGCCAAAGGGAATGTGCTTCTCCATTCATACCAATCGGATTAAACCCATCTGTTGATACACATAGATAAATATTCCGGCTTTCAGCAGCAAATCCAGGATATACCTCATTAAAGTGTTTCCACGCTATGGCATCAGATGGGTGATGCATTTCGCCTTCCGGAGTCACATGCTCCTTATGCCACCGCATATTGGAAGCTGTCGCCTCGAGTTGGTACAGACATTTCAGACGATCTGCAATAGGCAAGTAAAACATTCTCTGCTTTGGCTTGTTTTTTCCTTTTCCATTGTTCGGATAGTAGCGATCTTCTCTCCAAAACTTACAACTAACCAAATTCGCATCTTCCTTCCAAAATAGCATACAATTCTTCACGCAAACATCAATCTTATGTAGGGGTAACCCAAGCCCTCGTGTCAGTTTCTTTGTCTCGTAATATGTTGCTGGAGCATTATTCGGCTGCGGAAGCATTTTCTTAAAAACTTCAGAAATCTCATCAACACAAGCTTCCGCCAAATTATAATCCGTCTTCACTTTCATCATCCGCGAAGCAAGAGACAACTGAGTTATTCCGTCTGCACATCCTTCGTAGAGAGGTTGACTGGCTGCTTCAAATGCTTCAAAAACACTATCACGATATGGCTCTGCTACCTCCGTCTCTTCTATAGGTTCCGCTGGTACTTCCGGATTACTCTGGTAGTGATTTTCATGAGCATTCCAAGTAGGATTCCCCACATTTCCTCTTCGCCCGTTGAATGATTCGCTCCAGAACTCTCACCAATGGTGTAGAATTTTTCTCCATGACTTGTCCAAACGTAGTAATTTCCCTTAAAACCATATAAGAATAGATGTCTTGAAACAACTTTTGCATCTCGTTGCTTCACATTTTTGCATCGAGCACACGGACACAATAACGTTTGCCGCTCTACGTAATCCGCTTGATTACACGCAAATTGAAGAAATGCGTTAATGCCTCCAAGAAACACTTCTGAAACAGAATTACTCTCAGGATCAATCCTTTGATCCATCCATTCCCTTGAATCAGAGTAGAAAGACATAGTTTTGTTTAGAAAATTTGGTTGAAGAACAAAAGTTATTAATGTCTCACGGGAAGTGAATATATTTTACCAAATAGCCACGCTATAGCCACGACATCTTCGTGGCTAGTTAAAAATATCTCTGACACACGAACCTTTCTCTACTTCGAACTGTAAAAGCTAATAGTAGCCACGGTTTAGCCATGATAAAAGCGTGGCTACGTACATTTATTTGCTTTTTGATGTCGGCAGAATAAAACAAAACGTAGCCACGAAAAATATAGTGGTAAATTTGTGGCTATGGCTTGGCCACGCAAATTTCGTTGCTATACCGTGACTAGTTCGTGGCCAGTTTTCGCGTTTTCCGTGGCTATGTTTCTTTCGTGGCTGTAACGTGGTGTGGTCGTGGTTTTTTGTATACAGCCACGGTTTTGTAGTGGCATTTTCGTGGCTATGCGGTAGATTTTTACTAGTGATATGCTAATCAAAAAAAATAATAACACGTTTACAATTATGTCATGCCGATGACTAACTTCACCAAAAACAAACTCGCTAATGTTAAAGTTAAATTCAAACAAAACATTCATCAAACTTACAATTGTGTAAATCCCGCATAAGAAAATGATTTCGTTATGATATCATACTAAGTTCGATGAATGTAGAGAAACAAGATACATGTGAAAAGCGCATTATTTTCATTAATTGTAAAATAAATATACTTAAGTTCTTATATATCCAGTACAAGAATGACTAGTCACTAATTCAATTAACTATCAACCCAGCCACCTAACAACAACAGCAAATAAATCCTTTCTAAAATATAATACAAGATTTTTAATTCGGTTAGAAGGATAACTGTGGCTGAAAAGAAAATATATTGAAAAGGTTACAAAAATGAAGTGTATTCCAGAATGAATCAAAAGATGAAGAGATTTTGGATGCAATTTTTTGTAGCAACTTTAACCTCACATGACTTTGACAATTTACTCGCCATGCGATCATAATGTCACACACTCACTTCAACCCTTTTCAATTCATTCCCACTTTTCACTTTCTTAAGAAAAAAGGAGGGAAAATTGAAAAGAAACGAAAAGAAAATAAAGTGAAGTTGAGTGACAGAGTGAGTCTGAGTGCCCAAAAAGCAAAGGGAATTTTGGTCATTCCAACTTTATTTTCCACTGCTAGCTACCAAAACGAGAATCTTCCATCCAATTTATTTTAGGTAGATAAGTACTTTTTTCTCTCAACTATGTAAATAAATTATATAATTGTAGCAGTGGTGAATGATAGTTTTTATTGTGTAAACTATTTTTTCCTTGTCACCTCAATTTTTTTTATATGTTTTGTATAGCTTTCCTTCTATTAATAACCAAACCTAAACTAAAACAAAAACAGAAACCTCGTGAAGAAAAAAAACTGAATAAATAAAAAAGAAAAATTGTCGTTAATGAAAATGTATGTAGTGTGCAACAAACAGACAAGAGAACGGTTGTGGTGTTTTTTTTTTTTTTGGACCAATCGGTTGTGGTGTTAAGAAGCTACCGACGAACGTACACTTTGAGGTTTCCCTTTACCTTTTGGAAGAATCGCTAAAACCAACCCAAATATTCATGTCAAACTTAAAAGTGTATCCCATTTTCAGTTAAATATAAGACCAACATAAAAGACTGGTAAAAGTATTATGTAATCTTTATGATCAAACAAAAAAACAAAAATATATTTTACAATTATGTCCTTAATAAATCTATAAGTAATAGAAAGAAGTCTACATATATGTAGACCTCCTAAGAAATCTACCGCGTAGACTTATTGTGTAATCTACATCGTAATTTGATCTAATAACGTAATTTGAAAAATGTATAAAAATACTATTATGATATTTTTAATTAATCATCAATATAATGATTAATATGAAGTAAATAAATTAAAATTTTATATAATTAAATTTTTTAAAAAAATATACTCTAATTTGGTAACCATGTATTAGACAATATGGTTTAGAAATAAAAGCTTATAACATGTTATGTATTCTAGTGGTAGATTTCTTAGAGTTAGATTTCTTTTTTGCTTTATTGACTTAAATTTGTATATTAATGTTTAGTTGTTTATATTTTTGTATAATTTGATAATTGATACAATAATTAAGACTTTTATTATAAAGCAAAACATTTAGGGTTTGAGATTTGTGGTTTAGGATTTGTAGACATACAATAAAGTTTATTTAGCCGGAAACGTCTTTTTCAGTCTACATTTTTCAATTTTGTTTACAAAAAAAATATTCTATTTAAACTAAGTTGAGTTCTTTAAGAGTAAAAATGTGAAATCATATACTATAAGTATAAAAAAAATAGTAAATCATATATTAAAATTATTAAAACAATAAAGAATAAACAACAATAATGAAATTATTATAGTAGACTTCCACAAAGGTCTACTATGTTACAATAAAATCTACTCTAAAATTTAAATTTTGGTAGACTTCAAGAAGTCTAGTGTCGTCAATTTTCAACCTAGTTACATTTTTATCTATATATATAAATGATATTTATACAATCTCTCTCTAAAATGGCTTCACAAGTTTTTAAAACTCTCTCACTTCTCTCTAAAACTCTCTCCCTTCTCTCTAAAATTCTTTCCCTTCTCTTTAAAACTCTCTAATTTCTCTTCCTTCTCCTAAAATTCTCTCAAATCTTTCTCACAATATTATCTTGTCATGTTAGGTACTATGATTCATGGTTTTCATCTTCTATTTTAAAAATGTAAGTTTTAGATCTATAAATTTTAAATGTGTATTTTTATGTTATTTCTTTCTCACAATATTATCTTTTTTTTTGTAGGTATTATCACTCATGGGTTTCATCTTCTCCTCTAAAAATGTAAGTTTTAGATTAATAGATTTTTCTATTTATATGTTTATATTAAAATAAATTTTATCTTATAAATTCTATTTTGTAAAGTATTTTCACATTTAAAATTACTTTCACATTTCATAATGTATAGATTTTTTCAGATATAAGAATTATCAGACAGTGTAAACTCCTAAGGAAGTCTGCTTATTAACTAAAGTTAGCAGACTTCATATGAAGTTTACTAAATCATAAAGTTTAAGCAGACTTCATTGTTCCCAATGAAGTCTACAAAAATATGACTTTAATTTTTTTCTATGTTTTTAAATAATTTTATCTTACTTTGCAGGTATTTTTTTTCCATGGTTGTTCTTTTCTCTTCCCAAAAAATGTAAGGTTTACATCCATAGGTTTTAAATATGTGTTCTAATATTTATATTTAAATAAAAATATATATTCAAATTTTATGTCTTTAATTTATAACTATTTTGTCTATTAAATTATTATTTTATTTTTTTATATTTTAAGCATATTTCATTAGAAGTTTACTCAAATATGATTTTAATTTTTATCTTATTTTCATAATTTTATCTTATTTTGCAGGTATTCTATTCCAAAGTTTTCAAATCATCTTCCCAAAAATGTAAGTTTTACATATATTCCTTATAGGATATTATATATTTTTGGGTTTATATTGAACTAAATTTATAGATTCATCTCTATGTTTTTGCTTTGTTACAAGGTTGACAAAAAAACTATTTTGAAATATTTTTCAGAACAAAGTATTTTCAAATTTTCTAAATGTACACTTTTAGATATGAAAATTTTCCGTTAGTGTAGACTTTACCTAAGGTCCACTAAACCATAACTTTACATAGACTTAATAAAAAGTCTACTAAAATATTATTTATTTTTTATCTTATGTTTTTCTCATAACTTTATCTTACTTTGCATGTACTCTTTTCCAAGACTTTATTTGAGGCATCAAAATTATAAAAAATCAAACACACTCAAGAACACTTTTTAATATATTGCTTTGTAATAATTTCTCATAATAAAATATTAATTTGTAAATAATTGTTTAATGCATAATCTATAAATATTTTATTCATTTTTAGCTGTGTTTCATTTGTATGATATTATTAATTTTTTGTTAGATATCAATTTTTTTCACAAGATCTAATCAACCAAACAAGTAAAACAACCATAAGCTAAAACAATAATTAATACAAATGTGAGATGAAGAAAATCTATACAAATTTCCAAGAAGTTTCAAGAGTAAAACTAATCACAAATTTTTGCAATAAGTTTCAAGTATATAATTATAACACATTAACTTTTGAAATTCATTCAAGACCATTAAAATTTTACTAACATACACTGTAAAATAATTAAATTGTGAAACAATATGATGAATAATACACAAATGCACTTTTAATAGAATGTAAGACGTAGACTTCAACTGCAGTCTACATTTGTAGATTTACAAAGACGTCTACACTTATTATCAAACATATAGTCAAACCAAAAATTTCTAGTGTACTTGGTGCTGGTTTGATACAATAAGGCGTACAAAGTGTGTCTTAGATAACTCGATCACCTTATGCACTTGTCGATCGTTTGTTACATGATTAAGAGGAGTATTCGCCTATTCGGAGTCATTTGATGTAAAATGACATCTAGTAAGGAATATAGTAGCACCATTTTCTCGATTTTCTTATCCAGATCGTAATCTTCTTGTGTCATTTCAAGAAGTTCACCATGTGTACGGCCATCATGCACAAAGAACAATATTCCCCCTTTCCGATTATTGGCCACAAACTCCCACAAAGAGACTTTCACCACCCATTCTCCGTATACAACATGTAACAGAGCTATTTCTGGAAAAATACAGTTTAAATAATTAGCAGAGAAATATTTTGTGTTTAAGAAAACTATAAAGGTAGACTTACAAATACGTCTACAATTATTAGCTAACAACATAGTCAAATTAAAAGTATTATACTTTCATAATTATAACATATTGTCTTTTAAAAATCACTTAAACCATTAGGATTAACTAGTATGCACTGTCAAACAAAATAAATCTTGAAAAAACTTAATGAATAATACACGAATTCACTTTTAATATATTTTTCTATGTAGACTCCATATTCAATCTACGAAGATGTAGTGTTCTTTTCAGTTTACTAATGTAGACTATCAAATAGGTCTACTCTTTGGGTTAGTTTTTGCAATTGAAGATCTTACGGGTTACTTTCTATAATTGAAAAAAGTTGTGATTTTATACATGTAGACTTCCATTTCAGTCTATATTTTAAAATGGTTAGTTTTTTCAATTGACCAAAATTCACCCAGGATTTGACTTTTGGAAGTGGGCTTCATATGCAGTCTACATTTTTTATTTTTTTTGAAGAAATTAGTTTTGCAATTGACCAAGTTTGACTTTCTACGAGTAAATGGAAACGAATGTGTACATATTTTTAGACTTCATTTGAAGAATACTCTCAAATTTGACGGGTTAGTTTTGCATTTGACCAAAATAAAATAGTAAACTTTACATGTAGTCTACCATTTTTTTCTATGATAAGATGATTGCATATGAAATCTACAATTTAATAAAATTTTAATTAATTTTTAAACTTTTTAGTCAAACACAAAAGTAACATACACAACAAAGTCAAAGTTTTAGTCAAATGCAAAATTGACCTTTTGCAAACTTCTCAGGCAGTCTACACTTCATAGACTTCCGTTGAAGTCCACAATAAAAAGCCAAAAGTTCGGTCAAATGCAAAACTAACCTCTTTTACGTAGATGTCTTATTAAGTATACCTAAATTTTTGTTTTTGTTGTCAAAGGTAAAGACGAAGACTGTTCGGGAAGTCTGCGGTACAAAAAAAAATTGTTTGGTCAATTGCAAAAGCGTTGACAAGTAGACTGTATCGTACGTCTGCATATAGGAGAGACATACAAAACAGTCTACTATCTCGATACAAACCTGAAAATGACGAAAACCATGTAAATATTTATCTTTTTCTGGTGTAAAGCTCGTTTCCAACCTTCTCAATCGTCCAAACTCCAAATATGAACAAAAAGAACCGCCTTTGACGATTCACTAATGAAGAAACTCGAAAATATGAAGTTTGTGCTTATGCAAATAAAAGTTATGAGAGTTTTTTAGATGGAAATGTAGAGAGAATGAGAGGAAATGAAGATTTGTTGGTTTAGAATGAAAAAAAAATGGTTGAAAATTGAATTCTAGAGCTTTAAGGGCTCAAAATGGTGGTTCATGATGGTTGGAAAAATTGATGATAATAGCATTATTGTAAATAGAAAGAAATGGTGTGCGTGTATTTGATTTTTTGTGAATTTCGAAATTAATAAAAAATTAAATAATAATGGTAATTTTGTAAATAATTCAAAAACATAAGGATAATATAGAAAATTCATTGATGAATAGTAATGAAAAAAATGTTGATTTTGGATTTGACTTGAAAAGATAAGATAGTTTCGAAAAACTTCCTTATTTTTTTCTTTCTTTCATTGACAATAAATATAGTTTCCCTTTCCAGTTCTAAGGAAGTTGTATCGAACCATATAATATCTGAGAATTGTCACCTATTTGAAAAGATTGTGTACGTTATGGAGGTTGAAAATATTGTTTTTGGAAATAGTTCGTGGTGATTTGTATAGGAGTCTAGATAGTAATTTTGAATCTGATGCAAGATCCGTAGTCCTGGAAAGTCCAAAATAGGCTTGGGCGTCCTAGTCTTTGGGTCATGTTCGGGTCGGTTCTTTTTAGGTGCACTTCATTCCGGTCCTATACATTTAAACTCAATAGATATTTCTAAATTTTCGGTTCAGATTTGGATCATTTTTTTTCGGGTCTGGATCAGTTTAAGTCTATAGCTAAAATACTTTTAAAATATTCATAATTTTTAAGTTTGTATCGGGTTTGCGTTGGATTCGAATCTGAATATTACAAAAAATACCCAAACCCCATCAAATTGAGACGAAATATGTTATATATGTAAAATTTTATATAATAACTTAAATAAACTATTAATAATTAAAATAATATTTTAAACTTTAAGATTTTACATTTAATAATTAAAATAAAATATTTTAAATTCAGTTAGAAATGTTTTGGACCCAATAAATATTTGTATATTTTCAGTTCTGTTCCGAAACAGATATTTTCAGATCGATTTCGGTTCGAATTTTCCTGTCCGGATAAATGCCCAGACCTAGTCCAAAAAGATACGAGGAATCGCCAAGTTAGACCAAGCGAATTTAGATTGTGAACAACAGTGTCAATGTCTAACGAATTATTTATAAGCTTATGTTTAGTTGACTCTCCGTACTAGTACTAACATATAGTTTTTTTTTGGAAACAATACTACTAGCATAATACTATGGTAAAGCTTGCATAATAATAAAAATTATTATTTTATTTTAAGATATATTTTTAATGTTTGACTTTGTTTTACATATTTAAAATATAAGACAATTATTTAACTTTATATTTGAAGTTTCAGTGTGTTATTCTCCAAAAGCAAAACTTCAAATCTAACTTCAAAATTATTTATAATTTACACTATGGTCCTTGTATTTGTCATGATTAATAATTAATGTAAATCCGCAAAAACTTTTATAAATAACTACCTCATATGTAAAAACATAACAGTAATATTAATTAATAAAATTTTACACTTAATTATAACAGAATTTGTTAGGACAATATTTTAGAGGTTACGCTGCAAATTTACTAGACTATTAGTGTTGTTGTAATATTTAAATTTGTTTAATAATTATTTCTTCATGTATATTTTTTTTCAAAAATCTTTTTTATTAACTTTCTTTTGTAATATCCTTGTTGTCTAGTTATAGTTTTAAAATATTATAAATCTTATTCTAAAATTTTGATTTAATTTTATGCATAAAATTTAAGTTTATAAAAATAAATTTGAATTTATGATATAAAATTTTTTTAAAGCTTAAAACGATAAATGAGAAAATACTGAAGAATCATAGATGTGATGTATAATTAATTGTAAGGACCAAAATGCAAATAAAAATATGAAACTTTAAATTTTAGAGTTTTGAATAGTGAAACTTTAAATATGAAGTTTCAGTCCTTAAAACTCTAAATTTGAATTTTTAAAGTTTTTTTTTAGAGCAAAAAACTCTATATTTGAAGTTATAGGGTTTTTTTGGAGATGCTCTTAGTTAATTAACTTTATTTGAATTTAACTAATATATAATAAATTTAAATTTTATAATATTATAATTATATTTATTTAAAATATTAATTTTGGTAAATTTTATTTAATTGATTTTGATTAAAATGCCTTAATATCTTATTTAGAAGCACTAAGTTAATATAGTTTACCATGATTAAACCTAAAAACACTTAGTAGTTTAGAACCTCAATATCTTATTACACTAAATATAGATTTAAATATAGATTTATGAAAAATATTATTTTATTTTTGTATTTTATGAAATACTTCTTAAACATTTGTAAAGAAAAAATAGATATTTATAAAATTACTATCTCTGAAAAAGTAATATTTGTACAAATTTTATGAAATACTTCTTAAAGATTTTCTAAAGAAAAAATAAATATTTTGTAAAAATTTAACATATTTATAATTATCTGATGAATAAATTTTTGATACTGATAATTTATATAATTTAATTGAGTACATTCTTCAAAATGGCTATAAATTTAGTTTTGATAATCGTGCTAAAATCTCAAAGTTTACAATAATAATTGTACATATCATATAAAGACTCCAAGCATATCATAATTTGAATAAGCTATTTAAAAAAAATGATGGTTTTATTATTTATAAGTAATTTATTTTTGATAAAATTTATTTATAAGTAATTTTGAAGTAAAATTTTGCAAACAGTCCACGGAATATAAATATAAATATATATATATATATATATATATATGGACAAAAGTCTACCAAAAGCTAGTAGATTTTAACGTATCGAAATTTTTGTAGATTTCTCAAGTCCTCCAGACGAAAGTTTGCTAAAGCATGTCGGACTTCCGGCGATCGTCATATTCTAAATATGATGAGTTTGATCTTTAATAATCTTCTTTTCTTTTGAACACAAAATATAAATCATGAACGAAGAGAAAAAATGAACTAACAAGATTATAATTATTTTTAAACTCATTTTAAATATAGTTTAAAAAACTACCACTGATTTACTTTAGTATTTGACTCATTCTTGTTTCTTTTTAGTTAATTTATTTTCCAAAAGTAATTTAATTAATAAGAACATATTTGTAATAAGATTTTTTGATAAATCAAGTAAACATCAAGGATTTGTAATAAGATATTTTAGTATAGGTGTCTTTCAAAAATCTTGGAAAATCTAGATAGGTTATTCTATTTATATCTTATATTTAAAGCCATTTTAGTAAGTTATTAAATATGATATATCATGGTTTAAAAGGTTTTAACAGTTATACTAGATTTTGACCAGCATTTTGAAAGCGTGGGACAACAGTTTGGTTAATTTTTTTCAATTTAAAAGTTACTATCATTTTTGGTTTAAATTTTAATATTTGATTTTTACCATCTATAATTGAGAGTAATTATTTTGACGGCTCATCATGTTGGGCATTCGTGTTTTCGATTCGGGTTATTCGGTTTTTGAGTTATTCAGATCAGGATGTTTGAGACCCGTTAAGAAACCATACATTTTTGGATTGAATCAGTTTGGGTAATGTCGGATTTAGGTCATGTTTTTATTTTCTTATAAAAATTGCAGTGGAAGCAAATTAGAAAAAGATTGGATTTAATTCGGGGTTAAACGAAAAATCCCAAAAATGCTTAAAACCAGAGTTAAACCCGGAAAACCACAAAACTCAGGGAATTAGAGTAATTTGGTGATTTTGAATATTTGTTATTTATAAATTATAAATATATATAAATTACAAATTATTAATATTTATTATTTTTTCGAATATTCAGGTACCCGTTCGATTTTTTTGTTTTGTTTCAGGTTTTAGGTTTTAGAGAAATAAATACCATTTATTTATTTTATATTTTCTGTCCGATTTAAGTTCTGATTTTTATTCGGTTTGGGTACAGTTTTTGGCAGTGTTTTGAAACATGATCCTGATCCACGGTTGAACCGGTAAACCTGGTGACCCAAGATAAATCCAGTTTGGGTTTTGTGAAAAAAATATATTTAAAAAAAATCCAATAAAACCTACAAAAAATCACTAAAACACAGAACTCGGTTACCTTTTAAACTACTGGTTGAACAAATAAATAACTTTTACATATTTATTTTTTTAAAAAAAATATTTTGTTAATCTGTTTTGTATTCTAAATTTTTATTAAGAAGTTAAGCTTTACATGTTCTAAGTTCTCGTTTATCATAAATCTCGCTTACTATGTTTTACATGTTCTAAGCTCTACTATGTTGTCCATACTTTGTCGTTAATCGCATGTGTTTATTTGATCTTTTTGTTTTACATGTTTCTAACTAAATATGTTTTGTCTTGAAAGTCACTGATTTTATTCTAATTGTTTATGCAAAACTAGGGCTAGAAAAATAAACTGAACCGGAAACTTGAACCGAACCCGATCCGATAAAAATAAATCCAAACCGATCCAAACCCGATATAAATACCGAATGGATCTTGTTTTATGGTATTACCGATTATGGGTATTATCTGAACCAAACTCGAACCTAGATGGATATATGATAGGATCCGAAACATTCAAAATCCCAAAAAAAAAAACTTGTACCACACATAATCTTAATTCATAATATTTATCCAAAATACACTAATATATTCTTGAACATATAAAATACTTATTGATTACATGAAGGTTGATGGTTGAAGTTGGCGGTTGAATCTTGAAATTTTTAGATTTTCGTTTTATTTTCATTGAATAATGTTTCTCATTTCAATAGAATTTGGTTTTCGTTTTGTACTTTCATTTATTTGAGTTTCTTTCTATCAATTACTATGTTTACCTTACATTTTATTTGGAATGATCACATTTGATGTTTCTTTCTTACTTTAAAATCGATTATACTTATGTTTTGGTTACAAAATAGGTAGAAATTATGTACTTTAAATCAGAAGAACCGATTTTACTTATGCTTTGGTTATAAAGTAGGTACAAATCAGATACTTTTAGATCGAAGAACAGATTGGGACCTGAATCAGAAAGTATATCTGTTTATACCGGTTCTTTGAAGATTTACTGACCCCAACCTGAATCTGATAAAACCCGAACCGATTCTGAACCAAACTTTCATATAATCCGAATGAGGCTGATTTTGATAAATCCGAAAAAACCGAGACCCGATTCGACAAACCGAATGCCCAAGCCTATAAAAAACCATATTTTTTGAATCATGTTTAGCAGTGACTTTTACACATTAGACATTTAAATATTTATGAATTTTAAGTCTTGATATATTTTTGTTAGATGTCATAACTATTAAGTTATTAACTTGTTACAAAAAAAAATAAATAGTCAAAACTATTTTTTTTTTGATATTTTGTATGTCAAATAAAAAATAAATATAGTATTTTCTAAATGTTTTAAACATAAAATTTACATATCCATACTATTACTTTATGTTTTGAACAATATTTAGAAAATACTTAACTTTAGTTTCTATCTTTTTATTTTCATAGCTAATATATTATTATATACTAAATTTTATTTATTTATTAACCCGCGATTCACCCATGGTTGATCCAATGACCCAGTAATCCGGAAAGTTTTCCGGTTCGGTGTTTGGGTCGAATTTTAAAATACTGGTTTTTGAGTTTCAGATAATATGTCAAAGACTAACATTTCATTAGTTTTTTATCGGTGTTTTAATATCTAACTTACTAAAACATGATCCTTCTTATTATTATCCTTAGAATATTGTATAATATTATTTCTGTATTATTGTGTTTTTAAAGGATTTTTTCCCTTCATTAAATATATTTTTATCATTTGTAAATTGATTCAATAAAATTATTTATGTCATAAATATCAGACTTTACTTGTTATATTCAAGGGATGTATAAACGTGCCTAATGAACGTCATATGAGGTACTTGTTTTACAGATGAGGTAGTTATTTTTACTTGCTTCTTAGTTGTAATTAATAACGAAACCATAAAAACAGCCGTAAACATATATTTCTTTGTTGTTAGAAATAAACAATACTTTCATATCGAAATATATGTATTAAGTTCCTTCTTTTTTTATATTAGGTGCAAATATTTTATTTATAATAACTCTCGTGTTTTTAACAAGTCGAGTAAATAAAAGAAACTTTCATAACCTTCTTTCATAGATTATTATCTATCGAGTAATTCTTAGAAACTTAGAAATATATCCAAATAATTAATAAGTACTTGTAAGTAGTAAGTGATCGAACAAGTCAAGTAACTTGCAAGTAACATATTTTTGAACAAGTACTCAAAATAACAAGTATTTATTTTCGACAAGTCAAGTACAAATCGAAAAATTCATTACTCGTTTAAAGCAAGTCAAGTATCAAGTATACGTAAAAAAACAAGTATTCGCTTTGCACCCGTCCGTAAGCAAAAGTAATGAGAGTCATTTCTGAGTATTGGATCTTTTCAAAATAAAAAAAAAATTAGGAGCATTGGGATTGGAAGACACATTTGCCCCCTTATTTCATTCTTCTTCTTCTTTTTTTTTCATTTTTCTTTAATTTTTTGTGCAATATTTCATTGTTCTTATTATTCTTCTTTTCTCTAAATAAAGTAGTTGAGACTTGAGAGCCACCGAAAAGCACTCGACATCATATCATTAAAGCTAACTTTTCTGTGTGTTTTCTAAAATAATTTCTTGAGATGAAGAAAGGTGCGAAAAAATGATGTCCCTACTGGGCTGCAGATAGTAGAATTAATGAAAGATTTTGTCAAGGTTTTAGTTTGGAATTTTCTATTAAATCACATGCATTTTGATCCACAAAAAAATCGAAACCTAACTTTGTAAAAGCAAACCTATTGGCTCATGGGTCATTGTCAATCTCAATGAATATATAAGTTTTTTGATACCCATGTATTTATAACAGACTATTATTTTTAGTACCTCAACATTCCGCCTAAATTATAGGAGCTGAAGACGTCTATTTTGTCATATCCATGTATACAACATATTCATCTATCTTATTAAAATAAACGTACCATTTAAATATGTTTGGAAATATGAATAATAGTAAAAAAAAAAAGTTATTTGCAAACATTGATAGCAATGTATTAATTTAATATTTTATAATTAACTTCGTAAATCTACATATACTATAGGAATGGATCTATATAAAAAAACAAACATACACTAATGGGTCTGTAATTTTATAATATCTTTAGACATGTTTTGTGTTGGTCCAATGCTAATCAAACAAGAAATATTACATATGTATAAAATATAGACGTGAGATTAGAGATCAAACCAAGTCATACACACTCAAAACCATAACTGATTATAAGAATATAATTTCATATAAACCCAAAACCATATAAATTCACTAGAGTTATGTATAAACAACATATAGATGTTTCAAAAAAAAACCCAGATATACAATACTAGAAACATAATTACCCAACATACAAACCTTAATTTTTAATGGACTATCAAACCGGTCATTGCTATATTGATTATTCAACTGATGAAATCTATCTTGTTAAAGTAGAAATACCATTTAGATATGTTTGGAAACATGGATAATAGTAAAAAAAAATAGAAGGTTATTTGGAAACATTGATAGCAATGAATTAATTTAATATTTTATTATTAACTTTCTAAATCTACATATACTATACGAATGGGTCTATATAAAAAAACAAACATATAAAAAAACAAACATACTTTGAGGCCGAGTGTATTACCTTTGATTGGTGCATTCATGTAGACTACTCAAACCGGGTATATTAGCCTATAGACCCTAAGTATGGTTGTATGCTTGGCTGAGGCCAATGGGTCGATCGGTTTACATAAGGTACTAGGTGATTAGTTAATGCAGACGACATATGGGAGGAATTCTCCAAGGCCTTTCCTTGGGAATGAACCATACCTAGCGGACCGAGACCATGAGGCCGAGTGTTGAATGGATTGATTGGGTCAGGAAGCCATCATCACTTAAAAAGCTTTCAGATCATGTGCATGTTAGGATTAGATTTCGGGACTAACCGTGTAGAAAGAATGATTCATCTTACTAAGAAACTTTTTAGTTGCGTATGCCTCATTGAATGTGGCAGGTTCTAAGGATTGTTCGGGTTGACACAAGACAGGCAACTAGTGGATTTGAGTGGTGTTTGAGTCATTTAGGTCTCGTGTTGTGTAGAATCCCTTATGATTTATACACAATGCGGCCATATGGCTTTCTTTGCTTATGTGTGTTTGATTGAGTAGTTAGGGAATAATGGTTAGAACTTTACATGAATATTATACTTGAACAGGATAAGAACTTAAAAATATAAACTGGTCCAACTCGGGTCGCCTATTGCCTTTGTGAGTCAAGTTCGGACTAGCGTCTTGGTCGGGTCTTACAAAGGCCAGAACTATGAACCCACTAGCCATGGGCCTTGGGATATGACCCAACATCAACACACTCACCTTAGAAAATCATGAAAAACGTATGAGAAGAGAAATTGCAGTGCTTCAAGGAACCCTTTCAGTGTCCTTTTAAGAAACTGACCAACTGCCTCGTCGGACTGTCCGACCATTATCCTTGTCGAGTGGACCACTAGGCTTCAACTGTTTGCCGGTTAGCCTTCTTCTTGCCTCTCGCCGAACTCTCTCTCTCTATATATATATATACATATTTCTGTCTCTATGGCTTTTCCTTGTCTAAATGTCTAACCCCAAAAGAAGAGAAGTCAATAGATATTTACATAAAAAGGAGAAATATTCGATGGGTCACCATTGGAAAAGGGAAAAAATGGTACAACTTTCACTCATGACTATTCTCCCTTCTACTTGTGCCCATAACCACCCTAAACTAAACCTCAACCGCCATTGATCCCCTTTGCTTCGGACCAACCCTATCCTAAAATAACCCAACCGAGCCACCCTAGCCTAGATGCTTAACCACTCGAACTCACCAAGTAAACCCGGAAGTTATGGTCGACCCGACACAACTATCCGGTCGAGCTGTTCATCAAGCTTGTTGAGCTGGCCACCTAGATTGCCGAGCTGGTCTACTACACTCTGAGCTTGTAATCTCAGCTATCATAACTAGCTCTGAGCTGACTACACTCTTCTCGAGCAATGAGAGACTTTGTTTTGGTCGTAGAAACTTCCCATGCTTCTGACTAGATCTCTCGACAATGCTTATGGAGTATCGGGGTTGATATTTTGTCTCCACATTGACTACGCTTGTCTATAGAACGACTGTCTATTCCCATGCAGGAAAGAGTGTGTTAAAACTTCTATGTATTACCTTTCCTTGGTCACAATGGACCTCGACATTTATGGTTAAGGCGTGATTTGCATTTTGATGCTGTCAGGAATAGATCTTGGATTTTTTCGGCAACCAGATCACCAATTGAGGTATTTCAAATAACCTTGACTCAGTTATCTCCTCCTAATCCGGTGTAGGATGAGGAAAAATTCCTTTGGCTTCAATCAAACGTCATTTTCAGTAGGTCCTTCTTCTCTAGAGTAGCATAGGAACATTTTTGTTAGTCTTCTCATCCTCAACCGTGGCATAGTGTGGTCTGGTTTAAGGAGCAAGTACACATGAATTCATTTACAGCCTGGATTGCGATCATGCGCTTATTTCCATTGAAACAAAATGTATGGGTTGGGATTCAGTCCAGACAGTATAATGGTAGTTGGATAACAGGTGATCTACTAGACCTTGATATTAGTCGGAAAGCATTCCAAACTCATGTCAGATAGTGTGATACCCTTTCGTAGAAAAGTTTACTTTATAACACTAAGTTTTTTCCTACTTTATAAGACTGGATGATTCAGTCGATAGGATATATACAAAATAAGATGTGTGATGAAGATCCTTTAAAGATGTGTGTTGTGGTTCTCATCTGAGGAAATCCACCACCAGTTGTTTTTCGACTGTCCTTTCCTCGTGAAGTATTTGGTATTTCTTTGCAGCTCAAATCTGGCCACAGCTTCCATAGGATATCCAGTCCGTGGCAGCTTAAATCAATCTCCCTTGGCATTAGCAATCTTTTCAAGCTTTGTGCTTAATCAATCTAATATTATAGTTTGCTCTCTTTTCCGGCTCGGAACTTCAATCAGCCTTCCTTTCTCGAGTTTTACTTTTCATGTATAAAGCCTTCTTGATTATTGTATCTTCGTATTGAGTTGTTTATGTTTTTATTAATTATAAATAAGTTCCTAAACAACATTGCAAAACTATAAAAATGGTTGAAAGTTTAATGTGATTACCAAAAAAATTTAAATCCATATATATATGAAAGTGGTTGAACTTCGGTATAATTACAGTATTCATATTTTCTGAAGAAAAGATTATAATAACATTATTTGTTATAATCACTATTCGGTTTTTGTTATCATTATTTTGCATAACTTATGTTGTTTGACTTGTTTGTCTTACACATGAATCTCACTCATCCGGTTTGATAAGCTAATTCATTTGTTCAGCACCATCTGACGTGCTATCAACAGCACTATAGTAATACAACTAGTCTAAGAGGGAGAGAGAGAGAGAGAGAGAGAGAGAGAGAGAGAGAGAGAGAGAGAGAGAGAGGGAGAGAGAGAGAGAGAGATTTGGTACTCGGTTTAATAATATATTGCTACTTCTCAATCCACGCATGAAAGAATAGTAGAATTAATACACATGAATTACTTTATTGTGGTTGGTACAGATTATACATGGTTCGAAGTAACATGCAGACTTGAACACATTACACACGTACGCATGTATTATGTGTATATAGTAGACACATCACACACGTACGTCTATCAATATTTACGCCATGAAATTTCACTTTCTAAAACAAATCATAGATTTCACTGTCTTTACTCAGTCTGAAATTTGGTCTTTATCTAATGCATTTGCTTCCGAATATTTAATTTTACAATAAAGATAAAGAGATTTAAAATGATAAAAGTCAACCATAACCCATCATTTGGTCTTTGGTTTCCCGACGTCCCACTTTTGTAAAAAATCATCTGTTCTTTTCCATTCTTTTTCCTAGCCAACTGGATATCACCAATTATAGTTATTATAATTTATTCACTACACATTAATATTTCCACATCTCTTCTATATATACATCAGCCAAGTCTTGTAACGAGACAACATTTTCGAAATAAAGATATTAAAGCAATGAAGGTTCATGAGTTTTCCAATGGGTCTTCGTCCTGGGAACAACATGATTCGCCATCATCCCTTAGCCTAAGCTGCAAACGCCTCCGTCCTCTCGCCCCTAAGCTCTCCGGCAGCCCTTGCTCTCCTTCTTCTTCCTCCGGCGTCACTTCCGCTACTTTCGACCTCAAGAGCTTCATTAAACCCGATCAAACCGGTCCAAGAAAATTTGAATACTCTATTGAACACCAACGAGACCTTCCTCAAGTCAGTTATCTTATGTTACAGTCAGCGTATTATTCTACATCCAAAATAACACTATCACAATATTAAGAGTTTTTCAAAATAACCATAGACGTAAAACATTGCCTAACTGTAATGACTTAATGGGTCCATGCCGTCTTCTATTATATTAAAATTTTCTTCCAACTAACAAATATGGTATGTTAGGTGGAGACGCACCAGGGAGGGACAAGGTGGAACCCAACTCAAGAACAGATAGGGATACTTGAGATGTTATACAAAGGTGGAATGCGCACTCCTAATGCGCAACAGATCGAGCACATCACTTCTCAACTCGGTAAATACGGAAAAATTGAAGGAAAGAATGTATTTTACTGGTTTCAGAACCACAAAGCCCGCGAGAGGCAGAAGCAGAAGCGGAACAACTTCATCAGCTTAAGTTGCCAAAGCAGCTTCAAGACCACTAATATCAATAACGCAAGTGTAACAACGAAGACAACAACAACAACATCGTCATTTGACGTAATCAGGGTGTGTATTGGTTAAGGATTAGTCTATGTAGTTTTCTTATGCGTTTTTAGTTAACTATAATTATTAAGTTATGTGTATTGTTTGTGTAGAGAGACTCAATGGTTGAGAAGGGGGAGTTAGTGGAAGAAACTGAGTACAAGAGGACATGTAGGAGCTGGGGATTTGAGAACTTGGAGATAGATAGCAGACGAAACATAAATAGTAGTAAAAATGCTACAATGGCAACTACTTTCGACAAAATCATTGATAATGTAACGCTCGAGCTTTTCCCATTGTACCCTGAAGGTAGGTGAAGAAGATGAGGCAGAGAATGTGGAATTCTTATGTAGATCTGGTTTAGGTGCAGACTAAGTATTTGGTATCTAGAAATTCAATATTAAAATAATCAAATATTAGAAAATAACAGAATCTACTTAAGAATTCCCTTGTAATCTGCGAATCTGATGTACCCCTATGTACATTTTTATTGCTATGTATTCTTAATTATGAATTTTTAGTTTAGCTCATCTCTTGAGTTTCTTTTTTGAAAAATGAGCTAGATTATAGTGTCTGTTCTTAACAAATTCAGTCGTTTTATTTTTATTTTTTATAACAAATTTAGCGGTGATTATGATAGACTTAGTACTTCTATACAATAATATTTTGTACTGTTATAACGACTCAAGAAAACATATTATCTTTTAATTACAAAATATTAAATATCTTATAACAACAGATGAACACAATAACATATATGCAAAACTATATGCTAAGTAATAATTAAGTTTAAGATTTAGTTTTGATAATTTTATATACATTTTATCAGATGATACTAGCGTAACAGTAATCTTGTTTAAAATTTGTATTCCCGATGATATGTTAGAATGTGTACATCAATAAACATCAATGTACATGTAAGCGGTGGTGTGTATGTGGTTAGTTGTTTGTCTGATGCTTTATTGACTCTCGCGAATGTTTTTTGGTATTTTGGTTGAAACAAGAGTGAGAAAGAGAGAATTTTCTTTATAGGTTAAAAGTTAAAATGGCATTATATGAGACACACTCACTGAAGTCCATGCACTCGCTTTCCCGCTACATTGCATGCTAGCTAGCTGTACCTATATACATATTTATATATAGCTCTGTATATTTTCCAACTTAATCATTGTACGTGACAATGATTTTCTCTTTTCTTTCTTTTTTGTTCCATTTTTTTTCTGTTTTCTTTATTTTATTTTTTGTCATTTAAAAATGTTTATTGCCGTAGAATTAATCATGCAGTTACATTATACGTAAATTTTAACATAAAAGAGATATAGTCCTTTGTCCAAAAATAAAGATCTTATATAGTCCACAATCTTTCCGGATAAGCCGTCAGTGAAAACTAGATTAGTTAAATTTGCTGTCTACCATGCATCTCCAATATAGTTATAAACTTATAACCTAATCTACTGTTCCCAATATAAAATAAAAATTAGTTCAATCAAATAATGTATGTGAATATATTATACGTGGATTTTGACAAAGGATTTTTTTTTTTGGTCGACGACAAAGGATTATACGTGCATTTATTTATGTTTATTTAATTTTTCTTACAATAAGTTAGGTATGTGCAAAGGAGTATATTTTACACGAATACACAATATTTCTGTTCTCCCTCTGTTTTTTAATAGATGATATTTTAGAATTAAACACACAAATTGTAGCAAAAACATTTAATTTTTATATTTTTAATAAAAATATCATTTATTATTTCACCTAACTACAATTTGATCCAATAAGAAAATAGACTATATTTCCTCTGTTTCATATTAAATAAGATTTTATAGTAAAACTTTTGTTATAAAATAAGTCGTATTAGAATTTCAATGAAAAATTTATTAACTTTATATACTATATGACTCTTTATATTCTCTAATTTATTTTTATTCATTAAAATACTATTAGGGATGTTTATGTTTAGAAAATATTTTCTTAATCTATATGCACAAATTTAAAAAGATATTTAAAAAGAATTGGAGGAAGTATAATACTATTGGTCATATAATACAAGTTGTTAATAAATTTATATTAAAAATGTTATTTAATTTGAAAGAAAAATAAGTTTTTCTAAGTGTAAACTTTTTATAGAGTGAACGAACACCTTTCGGTCACACAGATTTGACATTAAAATTACGGAATATTAAAGTCACTCTTCTCTCATAATCATATTCTCAAATGATTATTTGCCACGCAGTTTTAATTGGTGCCCGTGGGGTGTGGTGTTCCATTTCTTATAATCTTGGAGGGAACCGAGATTGAAATTTAAAAATAAAGAACTTTACTCATTCGGTGCTGGGGCCATTGATAATTTACAATAAGTCACTGTTTCTCGGATATCACGTGTACATAATAATTCGAAGATAATTTCGTAGTACAGTAGAACATATATAAATTAATATTTGATAAATTAATAATTTTTATAAATTAATAAATTTTGTCGATTCTAACTTGGGACGGTTTAAAATTTGACACAAATCGATAAAATGATAAGATAATACATTTTTAGAAAATTCTATGTAAATATATGATTCCATTAAAATTATAAATTAATAATTTATATATATACATATTTTATATAAGTAGAAACCTATTATTATATTGTTTGTTTTATATTCACAATAGAATCTTTATATGTTCTTAACACTTAGAGCATCTCCAACCCCACTCTATTTTTCACTCTAAAATAGAGTTTAGAATAAAAAATGCTTCAATGGTACTCTATTTCTCACTCTATAATAGAGTGAAAAATAGGTTTACTCCAAATATAGAGTAAGTTGTTTCTTTTTTGTTCATCACTCTATTTTCTAATCTAAAATAGAGTACCATTGGAACAAATTCAAACTCTATTATAGAGTTACTCTATTTTAGAGTAAAAAATATAGTAAGCCATTGGAGATGGTCTTAGTATCTTTTTGATGAGATTTAGTAATATTATGTCTAAAACCACATTTAAGTTCTATGTACTATATATTATATATATACTGAATAATATAATAAAATTAATATAAATGTCAAATTTCAAAGAATAAAAATTAATGTATATACACTAAAATCAAATATTTTTTCTTATCTTAGAATAAAGATATCTTAAACTAAAAAATCTAAATAAGAAAATTTTTGTAAATTAATATCTCTTTAAATTAATAAAATTCTAAAGCTTCAATATTATTAATTTGTAGAGGTTTTACTATAATAGTATTCAAAGCCAAAATCTGTTGTATCGGCAAACCACTCAGCTGCCTGCGTGTCTTGGATGGCAAATAACGAGCTTCGTGGGCTCTACAATCGCAAGCCATACTTTTAGGGAAATCGGCTAATTCCTACATCAACACAGTCCAGCGGTCCCGATCAGTACATAAACACATAAGCTGTACAAATACATACATGAACACGTAGTTAATTCAAATATCATACATGAACAAAAAAAAATTCGGTTTTTGCATACATTGACCAATTATCCGTTAATCAAACGTAACGGAATCTGAGCTGTCCGTTATATACCGCTTACGTGGCTTTTTACGTTTTTAAATAATAAATAAATTAATAAAAAAAATTAAATGATGGTTACAAGGTGGAGTCGAACCCTGGTTTGAGATATAACCATCAGAAAATGAAACAATTGTGCCAGACCCATCCTATTGTTTATAGTCCCAGTTGTTTCGTATTTATACAGATATTTCATTCACATATTTCTTTTTTTTTCTTTCCATGTTTGACTTATCATCCAAATTGTTCCAAAACAAATTCAAATACTTTTTTGTTCTCTTTTTTCTTTTATTGTGGAAGAAATTATTTTTTGTATATTCGAAAAAATAAAATAAAATAAAATAATATATATTATTAAAAAGAGTTACGTACATTGGAGTTGTCTTCTACCTTTATTATCTTTTTGTGAATCTCTATTTTTAAAAATAATATTTACTTTTAATAATCAACCCGATAAACAAAAATTCAAATGTCCATTACAAGCTTAAATTGAACAAAACATAACTCACGTCTAATTTCGTTCAACTACCACACCGGCGCGTTCCGCTAAACCGATCCATAATCCTTAGTAATATCAATTCCCTTTTTGAACTAGTTCGTTCTCTTGTTGAAATCTTTAATTTGCTTTTGTTTAAATTTTGAGTAAATTTTTCTTCAGTTTTCAGTAATTGTAAGAGAACGTTAGAAACATAAAGGTTTGCAAATAAACTCAAATTCAAACAAGAGGAAATTAGAAAATTTCAGCAAGAGAATGATCTCTCGATCTCTATCTCACAAAAATATAGTAAAGCTAGAAACAATTTCAATGTATGTGACCCCTTTTTAATAATATATATTATTATTTTATTTTTTTAATATATAAAAATGTTATTTCTTCCACAAAAGAATATTTGAATATTTTTTCATTTTGTTTGGATGATAAGTCTCTTTTCTGAACAATTTGGATGATAAAGTCAACCACAAAAAAAAATATGTGAATGAAATATCCATTAGGTATAAATATGAAATCATCGGGACTACAAATAATAAATCTGCCTTGGCACAGTGGTTTAGCCTGAGATGGGTATTGGTCAGACCCAGGTTCGATTCCCCCTTCTAACTTTCTTTTAATTTTTTATTAATTTATTCATTATTTAAAAACGTAAAAAGCCACGTAACCAGTATATAACGGACAATTCAGATTCTGTTACGATTGACTAACGGATAATTAGTCAATGTATGCAAAAACTGAATTTTGTTAGTTCGTGTATGAAATTTGAATTAACTACGTGTTCATATATGTATTTGCACAGCTTATGTGTTTATGTACTGATCGGGACCGCTGGACTGTGTTGATGTATGAATTAGCCGTTTTCCCCCATACTTTTATATAACATGATAGTAGTCATGTGAAGAATAAATAGTAAATATGTAAAAGTCCTGTTCAGTATTACGGTAGGTTTGAACTTTTTTGTTTAACTTAAGATCAACTTTTCGTTAGCCAAATGTGAATACATGATTACAACTTCAAAAGATTTTAAACCTAACATACAATCGATGAGATCTAGTAACACCTAGGAACACTGAGTCTGATCCTACACTACCCAATTTATTCATCGATGTATTTTTTATCACAATGAAACGGATTCCTCCCACGAGAGAAACCGTCTCTTGACCCCTTACTTAGACCCCACGATACGAAAACAATGGTACATACAACCAGACATGAACGAAAACCAGATTCTAACTAAAGTACAAGCGATTAATCTCTACAAGATTTGAGTTCAGCCCGTGTACCAACAGTTTCGTCACCAAACAGTGCATTCTCGACTTGACCTATATTCGTTGTCAACCCTTGCCTCAATCCATAGCCATAAACCAGACATAATCATTCGGACTGAAAGTCGAACCCTGACGTCGCTAAGCATGAACGGTACACCAAGTCACAGCTACAGAAGATGCGGAACTCATACCACTGGGACAAATCTCAATCCATTCATTGGTGTTGGGAAGTATAGCTCCGCCGTGCTTCAGCGGACAAAACCATATCTTCGGGTGACTACTCCGTCAAAATGAATCCTGGAGCGTGTTGTCCCCGAGAACCAGAGAGAAATTCTTCATCCACTGCACGTCGTGTCTCTTCTCCATACCGTCTCACCAGAAGGTAGATCCGAGACATAGAAGAAGTCTGACCGACCCACGCGCAGATGCCGTGAAACTCTCACCGGAGATCTGAAAAGAGAAAACCAGATCTGGCAATTTCTTCAGTCCTAAAAGCCGACTATCTTCTCTTCATTCACACCGTGAGTCTCACTGCCTCTTACGCCAGTAACCACCACCGTCGAGCAAATCACAGCTTCACGAGAACTCGAAACAGCTCAAAGAGAGATGCGTATCAACTAGGGTTGAATGAGGAGGAGGATAGCAAAAAAATGAGGTTTAAGGGGAAAAGGAGACGCCTCCGGCACCGCCATGGAGGCAGGTCGGAGTTAGGGTTTACTTATGTCGACTTCTTCTTTTGGTCGCGAGAGAAAGAGAGCATCTTTTTCAGTTTGATGTTCGTGAAATTTTAAATTAAAATTTATTTATCCTTTTTAAGGTTTCGTATATTCGGTAGGTTTGAGTTAGACAGTCGAACCAAAAGAATTTTAAAAAAAAATCTGAAATGAATTAAAGATTAATTAGAGATTAGTTTTAAGCTTTTATATATTTATATTTTATTATATTTTTATAAATGTTATAGTTGTTAAATATTATCAATAAAACACGTTCGCTCAAGTCGTAAAGATTGAGTTATGACTTTCATAATCCAAGTTCAAACCCTTTTTGGTATTATTATTTTTATTATTTTCATTTTCCTTTTTGATGAATGACAAAATAGTTATTTCAATATCATCTTCTTCTTTTAATTTTTTTTGCTAAAATTCTTCTTTTAATTTACGAATTTTCTAGTTTTAAAACCAGTGGCCTCCACTTTGTTTCACTCTTTCAAAAATAATTTTACACAATTATATCAAATCCTTTACAGATCTAAAGAAAAACATGTTTAAACATAAAATCAAACAAAATTGGTATTTTTCTTTGAAGTTTCAGTTTGTTGACCAATTAAGGTAAAATCCTAACGGTATCTCAATCACAGGTAAATAGACCAAGTAGCCTAGTATTTTGAAGATGGTGCAAAAGTATATCCTCTGTCATGGTTTCCAATTCTTTTACCCAACTAAATTTTAATTTACCCAACTAAATTGGATAACTTAACCATTTTATATGTATATATATGTTAAGTTATATATACATATTTTAGAAACTCACACCTTTTAAGAATGGTTAAGTTATATATACATATATAAAACATCAATCAAATAAGTTGATGAAGGTAAGAGATGTGTGATTGCATCTTGACATTAAACGTTAATTTTGTATTCCATGGTCACATCACAGTTTAGGGAGACATGCAAAATATCTCAGTGGTTTTTTTTCCGTTAAACACTATGGGAGAGGTGTTAAATTATGTATTTGATAATGACTACAAGTGATCATGATTAATTTGTAGCCACCACAACCAACTCCGACTTACATTCTCAATTCGAAGCACTGCAGAAACAAGTTACGGAGATGAACTCAGATAGGGTAAACAGCCACATCTCGACTAGTGCCTCAAGAATCATCTAAGAAGTGCAAACACGGAAAGAAAAATGGAAGGATATTCCAAGCAACATGAGAAAAGTTCGCAGAAATTAACACATCATGAAGTGGAGAACCGTGTTCTTCAAGGGGAAAAATCTGCCTTAAAGACATCAGGAAAATCACAATGCAGGTTCTAAACCGATTCATTACCTCTGCAAACCTGGTATACCCCTGCTGGAGCAGGAAACACGGCCTAAAAAACACTCTCAGAAAACATATAGCAAATTGTTAATGTGACATCCAATGATGTCAATAGTGCTAACTTGTTAGACCATCTCCAATGTATTTTGCTATTTTCACCTCTAAAATAGGGGAACTCTATAATAGAGGTGAGATATGCTCCAATGTATTCCCCTAAAATAGCAATCTCTAAAATATAGAGTAAAAAATAGAGGAATGCTATTTCTTCCTCTATAAATAGAGTAAAAAATAGAGATCTCTATTATAGAGGAAGAAATAGAGGTGGGTTGGAACAATTTAACCTCTAAATGCTATTATAGAGGTGAAAATAGCAAAGGGTTGGAGATGCTCTTAGTGGATGATGAGGACACATACAAGAATATCGTTATAAAACACCATGCAGTCAATTACTTCCATAACCTTTTGGGAGGTGCCAACACGCGAACAACTTCGTCTCCTCCTGACATTGCGTCAATTATGCAAGTTAAATGTTCTGCTGAAGCTATTACCTCTCTTGCAGCTCTGTTCTCTGACATTGACATTGAAAAGGCTTTCTTATCCCTCCCTAAGAACAAGTATCCTGGTCCTGACGGTTATCCAGCCGAATTCTTCACTGGAAATTGGAGGGTGATTGAGTGTGATATGATAGCTGCTGTGAAGGAATTCTTGAGCACATGTGAGTTGTTACAGCAATTGAATGCAACCCTCCTTATTCTGGTTCCTAAAAAGGCCAATGCAAACAAGATCACTGAGTTCAGACCCATCGCCTGCTGCAATACGGTGTACAAAGTGGCTTCGAAGTTACTAGCCAACAGGCTGAAAGACCATCTCTCGACGCTAATCTCCACTTCTCAGTCAGCCTTTGTCCCCGGTCGCTTGCTGGTGGAAAATGTGCTCTTGGCTACGGAACTTGTCACTGGGTACAACTGGAAAAAAATCTCCAAGCGTTGCATGCTCAAGGTTGATCTCCAGAAGACTTTTGATACCTTAGACTGGGATTTCGTTCTATATACCCTGGAAGCGCTTGAGTTCCCCTTGATTTTCCGTAACCTGATCAAGAAATGTCTAACTACTATGCGCTTCTCTGTTGCCATAAATGGAGAACATTGTGGCTACTTCAAAGGCACCAGAGGGCTTAGGCAGGGCGACCATATTTCGCCATATCTCTTTGTCCTTGCTCTGGAAGTCTTTACTCAACAGCTGAAGAGGAAATATACTGACGGGTCCATTGGCTACTGTAACACCCCCAAACCGTTCTAGGCATAGGTCAAACCACCAGCCAACAATCAAACAAGAACATGACCGACGGCCCGACCGTCTACCAAGGCTCAGGAGCGCTACAAGACGGGTTAACGGACAATCCAGCCAAAGTTACAAAAAGTGCAATTCGTAACTAGGCCAGGCCGCCCACTAACACGTCCCGTCAGACCAAAGCCTAAGGCTTCTCAACCCGTACTCCAATCTGACGTTGTGTTAGCTCGGACAAGCTAATACCAGAACAACAAGGCAGTTTCACAAAACATTCGCTTTATTTATCTTATATAATATCTGGTTTACAATACACAAAATATTATACAAGTGGTGGCATGCCAAGAAAGCGAAAGTACATACTTATAGTCTGAAAGCGTCTTAAGCAAAAAGATGCAAATCTACACCAGCCAGCCTAGCCTCCCGCGCTTTCTACAAGCTCACTACTGGTCACCTGAAAACAACAACGAGTGAGGAGTGAGTAATCTAGCATTACTCAGCGAGTTACAATCCCCCACTAACAAATACAACCCCTCGCTATCCCACCCCAAACAATCTAAAGCGAGAGGTTCACCTAACAACACAATTTAATAACAATGAGCAATATTCGAAATACGCAGCGGTAAACCATAGCAAGATAACTAGCATTACGCTAATTACTAGCTTATCACCAAACTCAAACTCGATTTAAACCAGGGTTTAACAACCCAAAACACGATACAATTTATATAATAAACTCGGGCCCTGGTGACGTTACGTTCCTCCTTCACTATCGGCAATATCCTATCTCCCTACCACAAAGGCCAGAAGAAGGAACTTTCAACCGACCGCGGCCCACTGTCCTTCGGGTCACCGCGCGACAGCCCACAGTCCTTCGGGTCACTGTCCCATTACACCGTCGTGTAATACTCAGCCATAGTACATGACACCGTTCGTCTGAGTCTTCCCGATCCAGCGAATAAGGGGGTTTCCTTGAACCCGCCGGGTACGAGGTCTGAAGGAACACTAACTCACCCCAATATGCCTAGCATTGTGGGTTACACAAATGCTATCGGCCAATATACGATTAATACTAAACCCGGTAAAAATAACACAAGGTTTCAAGTAATAATCACAACACAATCAACCACATTCCAGAATCTAGCATAAAGACTAATTCCAGAATACCTAACTATCCACAACTTAGCGATATCATCTAAGCACTCGCTAACTAACCAATCAACCTAACCATTAGCATGCTACTACGGTTCTCAAGCAATAACTAAGCATGCTATCAACTTAATCAACATAACCTCAATTATTAACTACTCAAACCGTTACTCAGTTAGACCTGGCCTCCTGCCATGATCCAACTTCCAAGTAACGGGACCCTGCATAAAAACAACTCAGCAATCAATTGATTATAACTCACTGTTTTTGGTTGACCGTGGCCTTGACCCCAAACCCGACTTCTGTGATCCGAACCCTTTCCCGACCTTCACAAGTAGACCCACGTCTGGACTGATCTTCACTTGAACTTGTCTCCACTAGAACTGATCTCTCTTCACTTGAACAGAATCTTCTCCAAGTGCTGACTCAAAATCGGCAGAGTAACTGTTCTCGAAAACTGCCTAAATCGCTCGAAAACTATCGAAACTCGATCTTTCTTTCTTTGCTTTCTCTTTATGTTTTGAAGTAGTTTTGATGTGTTCTGGATGAGTTGAAATGAGAGGGGTTCGTGGCCTATTTATAAGAATCATCAACCAATCAGGAACAAGCCGTGTGGCAGCCCGTGTGTCGCTTCGCATGGCTCCGGACGCATGCGTGGCGGCACCTCGTGCTCCACTTGTCCTTCAGCATGGCCTGCTCACATGCAAGGTGACACCACGCCCTCTACCTGTCTGGATGCATGGCCTGATCACATGCAAGCTGACACCACATCCTCCACATGTCTGGCCGCATGGTCCGGTCGCATGCATCGCGACACCTCGTGCTTTGCCGTTCCACCTCGTGCTCCACATGGCTGGCTGCATGCCTCAGTCTCATGCAGGATGACACACCCACGTCCAGATGGCCTGCTGCATGACTGAAGTGCATGCAGGTCGACACCCCATCTCACACATGGCTGGCCGCATGCTTCGGTCGCATGCATCGCAACACCTCGTGCTTGGTCGTTCCACCTCGTGTTCCACATGTCTACTTGTATGTACATGTTGCATGTACTGCAACACCTCCTGCTTCCCTTGACACACACACTGTCAAGAGCCTGCCACCACGTCCTGAACACATACACATCAAGCCACCTCGAGCTTCTCGGTCGATTCGGCCGATTTCGGCCTTTCCGGTGAATTTTCGTCCCGCGATCAATCCCAAATATTTTTATACGCCCGTTCTGATGGCCTGAGTATTTTTAATTAACCCTACTGGGACTCTGATCTTGAGGAAAAATATTTACCGAGCTTTTGGCTTCTTCGAAAAATTTCGTAATACCGAAAAAATTTTCGCCCAATTTCCGGTCTTCCTGTTGTGCTTCCAAAAGTGTCTTGCTTCAACATCATTTGAATCAATCTACTACATTGTCTAACCATTGTCCAGTGGCATACTTGACTCATGGTTCAGACAAGAACAATATGATCATCCGCGACTAGATCATCCAAAAGATACTCGACTATTTTTTTTTTTTTTAAGGGTTTCTACATTCTACCCCTGTTAATAGAATTCGTCCTCGAATTCTAAGGCTCTGAGGGGCCTCCTTCTTCCATTACAACGTCCTCTCGGAAAAACTCCGGGTGATCGGTTTTAAATCTCGCTTCATCCTCCCAAGTAACATGAATCCTGTTTTGTCTTCCCCAGAACACTTGTACTTGAGCAATCTCACGATTTTTGAGCTTCCGAATACGCCGTTCTCCTAATCTGATTGGTCCTTCCGGATACGTAAGGTTTGTCTCCAACTCCTCGATTCTCTCGGGCTCAACAGTACTTGGATCCCGTATATGTTTCCGAAGCATGGAAACATGGAATACTGGATGTAGATGCATATCTGCTGGCAGATCCAATCGGTAAGCTACCTCACCAACTTTCCCGATGATCTTGTACGGACCAATGAACCTGACCGCAAGTTTCCCGACCTTGCCAAATCTGTCCTTCCCTTTCTGTGCAGTAACCTTCAAATAGACCCAATCTCCTATCTTAAAAGTTACTTCTCTTCTTGACTGGTCTGCGTACTTCTTCTGACGGTCCTGAGCCTTCTTCATGTTGGCCTGAATCGTCTCCAGTTTAATCATGGTCTCCTGAACAATAGGTGACCCAAACATTCTTCTTTCGCCCACTTCCGTCCAACACATAGGCGTCTTGCATGGCCTTCCGTATAATGCTTCATAAGGTGACATCCCTATGCTCGAATGATGACTGTTGTTATACGAGAACTCAACCAACGGTAAATGCTTCTCCCAAGTTCCTGCCCAATCGAGAATACACATCCGCAGCATGTCCTCGATGGTCCGAATGGTCCTTTCCGTTTGTCCATCTGTTTCTGGATGAAACGCCGTGCTTCTGTACAGTTTAGTTCCCAAGGCTTCTTGCAGTGCTTCCCAGAATGATGCCGTGAACCTTGGATCGCGATCTGAAACGATGTCTGAGGGTACACCATGTAACTTCACGATTTTGTCGATGTACATCTCGGCCAAAACTTCAACTTTATCAGTGTCCCGCATAGGCAACAAGTGTGTGACCTTGGTTAACCTATCCACAATCACCCATATCGAGTTGTTCGATCTACCTGGAGCAGTAGGTAATCCGGTGACGAAATCCATGGAAATAGAGTCCCATTTCCATTGAGGTATCGGAAGACTCTGCAACAATCCTCCTGGAACTTGATGTTCCACCTTGACTTGTTGACAAGTTGCACACTGAGCAACCCATTGTGCTACTGATCTCTTCATGCCCGGCCAATGATAGTATCTTCTCACGTCTCGGTACATCTTCGAACTTCCAGGATGGATACTAAGTAAAGAATGATGTGCGATCCTTAGTATCTCATCTCTCAGCCCTTGTCCTTTAGGAACCGTGATCCTCCCATTAATTAACAAGGTTCCATCCTCCGCCAAGTAGTATCTCGCATTATTTGGCCCGGCTTGTCCTTTGAGTTCTTCAGCAATCTTCAGCAACTTCTCATCCTTAAGTTGTTCTTCTCGAATTCTCTGAATCAAGCTGGCCTGATTTACCGCTTGAAGTCCCAATGGCTCGCTTGTCTGCCCCTCCAAAACGACCAACTTCACTTGTTTCAACTCCTGGTTCAATAGCTCCACTTCTTTCTCTAAATCTGCGCCCAACTTTCTTCGACTTAAGGCGTCCGCAACAACATTCGCTTTACCAGGATGGTAGCGAATCCGTATGTCGTAGTCTGCCACAAACTCCATCCACCTACGCTGGCGCAGGTTGAGATCTGGCTGAGTGAAGAGGTATTTAAGACTTTGATGGTCCGTGTATACCTCCACTTCTTCTCCATACAAGTAAGATCTCCAAATTCGCAAAGCGAACACCACGGCCGCTAACTCCAAGTCATGTGTACTGTAGTTATCTTCATGCTTTTGTAGTTGTCGCGAAGCATATGCAATGACTCGCCCATCTTGCATAAGAACACAACCTAACCCAACGCGTGAAGCATCCGTGTAAACCGTGTAAGGTTTACCTTGCTCAGGCAAAGCTAACACAGGTGCGGTCGTGAGAGCTTCCTTCAACTTCTTGAATGCCTTCTCGGTTTCTTCCACCCATAAGAAAGGAACTCCTTTACCGGTAAGTTTAGTTAAAGGCTTTGCAATGGAGGAAAAGTCCTTAACAAACTTCCGATAATAGCCCGCAAGTCCGAGAAAACTCCTCACTTCTGTCACAGTGGTAGGTCGAGGCCATTCTCGTATGGCTTGGACCTTTTCTGGATCAGCAGCCACGCCCTCTCCTGATACTATGTGACCCAGAAATCCTATCTCTCTCTTCCAAAACGAGCACTTGCTGGACTTGGCAAATAGCTTCTGATTCCGTAACCTCTCCATAACCAGTCTCAGATGCTCTTTGTGCTCTTCCTTACTTCTCGAGTACACCAGGATGTCGTCAATGAAAATGATCACGAACTTATCAAGGTAGTCGTGAAACACTTCATTCATCAAGAGCATGAAAGCCGCAGGTGCGTTCGTGAGACCAAAGGGCATAACTACAAACTCGTACTGTCCATACCTCGTCCGAAACGCCGTCTTCATAATATCTGACTTGGCAATAGGAATTTGGTGATACCCTGATGCCAAATCAATCTTCGAAAACCAACTAGCTCCCTTTAGTTGGTCTAACAACTCGTCTATCCTCGGAAGAGGATACTTATCTTTTATCGTGATGTTGTTGATACCACGATAATCGATACACAACCTCATGCTTCCGTCCTTCTTCTTCACAAATAACACAGGAGCTCCCCAAGGTGAAGAGCTCGACCGGATGAATCCCTTTTCCAATAGATCTTCCAATTGTTTCTTTAGCTCGGCCAACTCCGCAGGTGCCATCCGATATGGTGCCTTAGCTATAGGTTTGGCTTCAGGCTCCAAAGTAATGGTAAAGGGATTACTCCGAGGTGGAGGTAATTCCTTTAGTGGTGCAAAGATATCCTCAAACTCTTGGACCACTTCTATGTCTTCGACCTTAACTTCATCATTAGTGGCTCCTCCACTAACCGATAAGGTCACCAAATATACTTCCCCGTCTTGAAACAAATCTTGTACTCTCATTTCTGCTACCAAAGACACGGTCATACTAGGACTGATTCCATAGTATACCATCTCTGGTCGTTTACCTCTGCTGAACAACAACCTTCCCTTTCCACAGTCGATCTGAACTCCGTAGCTCGATAACCAATCCATTCCAAGGATTACCTCGTACCCTTTTAAAGGCACGACTAACAGATCTGCCACAAACTCTTTGCCTTGAATGACCAATGGAACATTCTTGATACACTGATTTGCTTGAAGGGTTCGGTCTGCGGGGGTCAAGACGGCCACGTTTATCCTGTCAACCACAAAACAATCCCAAAACCGGGCAGCTACTTCAGGGGTCACAAAACTATGTGTTGCCCCCGAGTCGAACAATACATGTGTGGGTTTACCAGCAACATGTATGGTTCCTGCCACAGTAACCCAATCAACAATATCTCAATCACAAAAACTAATCAAAATTCTCACAACCATCAATCATCATCCTAAATTTCTAAACGCGCAACCTAGCGATCAAGCAATCTATAACTAACCAGCATACTAACTGTGGAAACCGAATTTCGCACTGTCGATTTCCGTTTAAATAAGGAAACTAGGAAAACCCTAATTTCCCAGAGGTCCCGGATCTCTGCGAGAGCCAACGACAAGTGATCGAATATATGCGGAAATCATGAAAAGATAACAAACGAGTTTAGAGAAAACAGTAGATCTCATTTCGAGTCCGCGTAAGAGCGTTGCGATCATTACAAGAGAATACAAAGGCTTTCGCCGCAGGGGCCGTCAGCGAGTTACCTAGTTCTAGCAACATAAAACCCTAATCCTAGTTGAGTCGCAGCTCGATAACAAAGGACGAAAAAGATATCTAAAAGGCTTAGATTGATTTCGGACTGAACCTTGTTAAAGGCTGCCTACGTACCCCTTTCCAGGGACGATCGCTCGGTCGCTACGTAGCGACCGAGCTTTGGCTCGAGCTCGGTCGCTACGTAGCGACCGAGCTTTGGCTCGAGCTCGGTCGCTACGTAGCGACCGAGCGGGACGATCGCTCGGTCGCTACGTAGCGACCAAGCGAGACGGATGCTCGGTCGCTACGTAGCGACCGAGCTTGGCTCGAGCTCGGTCGCTACGTAGCGACCGAGCTGTGTGCATGCTTGGTTGCCGCGTATCGATCGAGCTTGGCTTGTCCGCGGTCTGATTTCCATACTCGAGCTTGTCCGCGGCCGATTTGGATACATGTCTGTTGCCTTCGGACAATCGGTATTTAGTGGTTCGATTGAGATTTGGACGATATTTTACTGCAAGGCTGTTCGTAAAGATATCTTTACGAAGATTACTTTTCGTAAAAACGGTTATGCTGATTTTTACGGACTTTCAGACATTGATTCCGTCGTGACCGATTTTGACCCCAACAGTTAGCCCCCCAGCTCGTTAGAATCATGAGCTTCTAGCGTGAGGTTCTAGCGAGTGGCTTGGCAAGTTAGGCAAGGTAGGTGAGTTAGGCGGAATTAATGGTTGAAAAGGTCTGTGGTAAGTGATCTTCTCGCTCTCCTAAAAGTAGAAAATGCGATAAGATTGGGGCTGCGCTTTATGACGGCTGCCTACGTACCCTTGTTGAAGGGATCAAGCCTTTCGTAGTTCATCTTGGAGTTAAGGTTCTTATGACTAGTTTTCCAGTAGGACCTTTATGGTCTAGTTTTTATGTAGCGGTTATAAGGCGTGTTGCTGCCGATGGCATTTTGTATGGGTGTAGAGGGAAGACTACGAGTTGTCGTCTCGTAATCTAACTCTGTGTGAATTGCCATATCCATAATCTGTTTCGAGAGTTTTCTGCAGTGTGTAAACTTGCGGGATTTTCTGAAGACGTTCGAATATTGGCAAAGAGACAAATTTTGGGATCTCGTATCAGGGTGTTTGATACTATGCCTAGAGATGTTAGAGACCAGTGCGCTGGGTTTAGGGCAAGACCTAGGTTTACTCCTGGTTTTAGAGGGTGCGATGACTAATTCGACTTACGTATCCCGTTTCAGTTTCATCCTGATTCCATACCGATTTAAAGTCCGCGATAGGTTCTCGGCTTATACGACTTGTATGGTTGGAATCGAGCATCTCTCCGGAGACCGGAAGTGCTGGACCAAAATTTCGGATTTCTTTTATAGCGCTATTATCCTTGTGTCGGATGTAAGAGAGTCATTTTCTACGAGATGGCTAAGTCTGTTTAGGACGTTAAGAGTTTGTTGTGATCAGCAACAAACTTAATGGTAAAAATTACTATTTTGAGTCTTCGCGAAGAATATGTTTTGAGAAGATGTTAGTGCGTATGACTGTCTGGTCTTCCATGAAGGTGTTTTTATCGAGGAAGGAAATTTCGTCGAAGAACTAATCTTCAGGCGTCCGCGACGTCTCGCGATGCTGAAGATTTGTTATTCTTTCGTATGCCACGTTTCGTGCTTGAAATGTTCGCGGGCTTTGAAGATATTTCGCGATGTTGCGAGGGTTTAGTATTAGCCCTGTGTTTGAGAAACATTCTGGTTTGACTAAGAATGTTCGCAGCCAAAAATTGTTGTTCCTGTTCGGATGCTAATAGTTTTGTTTGCGATCGAGGAATTATGACTGAGGTGTCGTGTAAATTTGTCCATGGGAACAAGTGTTTTCCTTCATGGTGCTTTGTGAAGAGTTGGCCTTCCGAGATGTATTTCGTGCATTTTTTAGGATGTTTCGTATAGCTCTAGAAGCTTTGTTACGAATTTTTCCTTACATGCCGCGTATTGTGGTTAAAACGTTGCGGGCTTAAAGTGAATTGTGGAGCGTATTGAACTTGGTCAATTTTCGAAAAGTTTAGATTTTCTGTTAACCGTTTGGTTGTTAGGACTTAGTTTCGTTATGAAGAATTTATCATATGATTTCCGATTGTGGGCTATACGATAATTTATCATATCATATAACCGATTTTACGAAGGTCGTAAATCAGTGATATGTATACATATGTCAAAGTAGCATTGTTTCTGCGGGTTCTACGAGAAACGTTCCCGCTGTGATTTTGATCTTAGGTGAAGGTTGCTTGGCGTTACCCATGGAGTATTACCGAAGTTTATTTCAATACGATCTAGTCGCGGAACGTTTTTCATAGGTTTTTCGAGAGGATTCTCATGACACATTTGTTTCTTGAAAGAATTGGTCAACCAGAAGTGGATCTAGCTAACCATCGGGAGGAAAGTGCTTCTTTTAATGTGCACGATGCTACATATATTCTCGAGTTTTCTTCGTCGCAAATGTTTTCGATACTTTTCCGTGACTTACTTGGTACAACGAAAACTGAAAGAAATGCTTTGGTGATTGAAGATTTCTCGCCGCTAAGTTTAAAACGAAACTGGCTTTCTGAAGCCGGAAAAGGCTTTAATACTTTGGCTAATCGTCGAGTTTCAGTTTGATATTGGTACAAGTTTTCTGTACGCATGATTGCGACAAGAAATGATGTATAGTTTTTGAAATTATGTTCATGATCGTCTGGATATGTTGCTAGCGTTTAGACGAATATTAAGATTGTCGTTTGCCTATTCTTGACGATTTGCAGAAGTTTTTTGAAGTTTGGGAGTATACGAGTATAGTATACGTACCTACTCCCCCTTTTTTTTTACGAAAGAAAAACGGTTGAACCGATACTTTGAAGGGTTGTGTACGTTTCCTCTCCTGATGTTTGGAATGATCGATAATTCGGGACGATTTATAGACGACGCTTGGACTGTGATTTGCTTGTTTCCACGTTGACGACTTGGGATATGTCGGTTCCGAGAAAATTGCCAGAAACGAATCGGTTTTAAGACGACGTTCATGTCTCTAACTTTTTCTCTCTTTAGGAAGCGAGCTTGATATGTGTGGCGATCATTTCTCGACTTTCGGAGAGTTTAGATCGGTTTGCAAGATTTGGATGAACAATTATGGGACAATATATCGAGACAGGAAAAATCGCTTAAAACTTAGTTCGCTAGACTATCCGCCTAGGTTTTACGTTCCCTAAAGTTCTATGGCAGCCTCAAAGTAATTTCCTACGAAAATTCCAAGTCTGATTTCAAAAATTTCAAGTCGAAATACCTTAGTTCTCTCGAAGATGCAGTTTTGTCCATTCTCAGTTTTGCGTGCTCATTTCTGTTTCCTATTCTCGTGTATGTTCGCCATTTCCGATATTGGTGTTTATCCTTTGAAACTTGACATTTATCTTCCGAACTTGACTGTTATCTTCTCCTTAGATAAGACGTCGATTTTTTGTAAAAAGGTCCAACGTAATCGTATAGTTAAGGCGGCTAAGGTGTTCAGTTAACCATTGCCGTTTTATACGATTAATCTGAATCCATGCGAGAAAATAGGTCTTTGCGGTTTTTTTTTTTATATCGTAAAGTCTCAATGGTAACTTCAATCGAGGCGAAACAAGAGACGTTTCGATCGAGATTCGAAAGTGAACGCAAAGATGGAGGTAGGGTGAGCAGAAACAAGCCAAGGAGTTTAGGATGAGGTTTACTTGTTTTTGTCGTAAAATCTCAACGGAAACTCCGATTGAGACGAAACCAAGAGCGTTTCGATGAGAATTCAAAAGAGAACGCAAAGGAGGACCCCTTTGAGGCCTGACAGGTTGCTATAGCGAGTGAGGATGTCATCTCGGTCGCTATAGCGAGTGGAAGGGAGCCGAGACGAGTCCCACTTGTTTTCGTCGTAAAATCTCAACGGAAACTCCGATTGAAACGAAACGAAAAGCATTTTGAAGAGGATTCAAAGGAGAACGCAAAGGAAGAACCCTTTGAGGACTTACAGGTCGCTACGTAGCGACTGACAGTCTGACAGTTCGCTACGTAGCGAATGGAAGCAAGCCAAGAAGCGTCCTACTTGTTTTCGTCGTAAAATCTCAACGGAAACTCCGATTGAGACGAAACAAAAAGCATTTCGAAGAGGATTCAAAGGAGAACGCAAAGGAAGAACCCTTTGAGGACTTACAGGTCGCTACGTAGCGACTGACAGTCTGACAGGTCGCTAAGTAGCGAATGGAAGCAAGCCGAGAAGCGTCCTACTTGTTTTCGTCGTAAAATCTCAACGGAAACTCCGATTGAGACAAAACGAAAAGCGTTTCGACGAGGATTCAAAAGACAACCCAAAGGAGGACCTTTCTGAGGCCTTACAGGTCGCTACGTAGCGACTGACAGTCTGACAGGTCGCTACGTAGCGAGTGGAAGCAAGCCGAGACGAGTCCCACTTGTTTTCGTCGTAAAATCTCAACGGAAACTCCGATTGAGACGAAACGAAAAGCGTTTCGACGAGGATTCAAAAGAGAACCCAAATAAGGACCTTTCTGAGGCCTTACAGGTCGCTACGTAGCGACCGACAGTCTGACAGGTCGCTACGTAGCGAGTGGCAGCAAGCCGAGAAGAGTCCCACTCGTGTTCGTCGTAAAATCTCAACGGAAACTCCGATTGAGACGAAACGAAAAGCGTTTCGACGAGGATTCAAAAGAGAACCCAAAGGAGGACCTTTCTGAGGCCTTACAGGTCGCTATGTAGCGAGTGGAGAGTTGGCTTGAGCTCGGTCACTACGTAGCGACCGAGCAGCGTGTGCGTGCTCGGTCGCTACGTAGCGACCGAGCAGCGTGTGTGCTCGGTCGCTACGTAGCGACCGAGCAGCGTGCGTGCTCGGTCGCAACGTAGCGACCGAGCAGCGTGCGTGCTCGGTCGCTACGTAGCGACCGAGCAGCGTGCGTGCTCGGTCGCTACGTAGCGACCGAGCAGCGTATGTGCTCGGTCGCTACGTAGCGACCGAGCAGCGTGTGTGCTCGGTCGCTACGTAGCGACCGAGCAGTGTGCGTGCTCGGTCGCTACGTAGCGACCGAGCTGTGTAATCGTTTTGTTGTGTTTCCTTTTTCCGCGATTAACGTAGGGGTTTTTCAGCGGTTTTTTTGGGAGAACAAGTTTTATCCTTCCGAAATGTTTTCGGAAAACGTGTTTTGGTAAAACCCTTATGCATCGAGATTTGTTTACGAGTTTTGATAAGATTTATCGTTTCCCTTCTTGTTTACAGGGAGGAATCGCGAGCTTGTTATAGTGCTCTTCCTGTGGCGGAAGGTCGCGACTAAGTTTTCGATTTTGTTGAAAACCACGGCGTTTGCGTAAGCGTTGGCCATAGGAGCAGTCAGTGCTGCGAGTTTGTCTTTCATATATCCAAACATCGTTTCGATCAAGCGTTTTGTGGCTATGAGTAAGAGTAATCCGTAACCCCCCCTCCTTCTAGCGCCAAACTGTGGGAACCGAAATTCGCACTGTCGATTTCCGTTTAAATAATGAAACTAGGAAAACCCTAATTTCCCAGAGGTCTCGGATCTCTGCGAGAGCCAACGACAAGTGATCGAATATATGCGGAAATCATGAAAAGATAACAAACGAGTTTAGAGAAAACAGTAGATCTCTTTCGAGTCCGCGTAAGAGCGTTGCGATCATTACAAGAGAATACAAAGGCTTTGGCTGCAGGGGCCGTCAGCGAGTTACCTAGTTCTAGCAACATAAAACCCTAATCCTAGTTGAGTCGCAGATCGATAACAAAGGACGAAAAAGATATCTAAAAGGCTTAGATTGATTTCGGACTGAACCTTGTTAAAGGCTGCCTACGTACCCCTTTCGAGGATCAATCCGAACGTAGTTCAATTGATAGAGCTGGACAAGAGATCGAACTGCCTGGGCGAGTTCGTCTAGTAATTGAGTGCCAGTCATAGAAACCGAACTTGTCGAGAATAAGCCTAAAGTTTCTAAGTGCAGAGAATTCCGAATCTAAAAAGTTCTCCTTCTTGCTCCTCGCCTAGGACTCCTTATATACTAGCTCCAAGGTCGGTTTACGCTTTTACTCTTCTGCCCTTAAGCCGTCATAGCATAAAAATGGAGATATTCCATTTTTCCCGATCTTCACAATTATCTTCAAAACTTCCGTATTTATCCGCGGAAACTTGACATTTATCCTTCCTTGTAGACCAAGCGTAAACCAGGCTGTGGTTTACGGGCTTTTGATTAGGAAAATCGTAGGATGGGCCTCGAGTCGTGTTTTTAGGTCCCTTTGGGCCGTCTTCCGACTCGACACGTTTACTACGAGTTTTCCGCGGTTTCTAATCCGCGAAGTTTGATCGATGAATTAGAATGGCGGGAAACATGGACTGAGCTTGCTACGGTCTTCGGGAGATAGCATTCGAAGGTTTTGACGAGAATGCAAGAACTGGTGTCGTATTGACGTTCGGAAAGGGTCAATCGCTACACAGCGACCGAACTTTGGCTCGAGCACGGTCGCTTCGTAGCGACCGAGCGGGGACGAGCGCTCGGTCGCTACGTGCGACCGAGCTTGGCTGAGCTCGGTCGCTACGTAGGCGACCGAAGCGGGACGATCGCTCCGTCGCTACGTAGCGACCCGAGACGGGACGATCGGCTCGGTCGCTACGTAGCGACCGAGCTTTGGCTTGAGCTCGGTCGCTACGTAGCGACCGAGCGGGACGATCGCTCGGTCGCTACGTAGCGACGAGCTTTGGCTAGAGCTCGGTCGCTACGTAGCGACCGGAGCGGGACGATCGCTCGGTCGCTACGTAGCGACCGAGCTTGGCTCGGGCTCGTCGCTACGTAGCACGGAGCGAGAAGACGGATGCTCGGTCGCTACGTAGCGACCGGCTTGGCTCGAGCTCGGTCGCTACGTAGCGACCGAGCTGTGTGCATGCTTGGTTGCCGCGTATCGATCGAGCTTGGCTTGTCCGCGGTCTGATTTCCATCTCGAGCTTGTCCGCGGCCGATTTGGATACATGTCCGTTGCCTTCGGACATCGTATTTAGTGGTTCGATTGAGATTTGGACGATATTTTACTGCAAGGCTGTTCGTAAAGATATCTTTACGAAGATTACTTTCGTAAAACGGTTATGGATGATTTTTACGGACTTTCAGACATTGATTCCGTCGTGAACCGATTTTGACCCCAACACTAACTAGATTCCAGCAACTAAATTTCCATTCAATAAAAAGAAGAGGTTAAGCACCCACAATACCTGTGATGGACCGCTTGATGGTCCTGCATTGTCTGGGTTTTCTACACCTAAGGCATAAACTCTACCTCCTAGGTTTTGCTTCTTTGGTGGCTGGCTCATAGCTGGACGGCTAGGAGGAGCTCGGATTGGCGAGGGGGTCGCAGGGATTGGCTTGTTTGGACATGACGATGCATAATGGCCCTTCATACGCAAGAGAAACAAGTAACATCTTCCCTCCTTATAGATGAATAACCCTGCTGGTTACTCCGTTGTCTGTTGGGACAAAACTTAGAAATATGTCCGGTTGATCACATATGTAACACACCACAGTGTTACCACGATTGTTGGCTTGGCCTCCAAATCCTCGCCCTTTTCCTTTGTAAGATCTTGGACCCTTGTTGAAATTTGGCCTTTCTCCTTGGCTAAACTTGGTGTGTCCACCAGAATGTGGTAAGGTCTTCCTTTCAGCCTCCAATACAGTTTCAACATTAACAGCTTTTTCCACTAGCTCAGATAAGCTGCTAAAGTTGCTTCCAGCTAAACGACTTCCAAGCTCCGGCTTCAGTCCGTACATAAAGTTACGGATCATAGTTGCTTCATCTTCACGCCCACAAGACATGTCGCCTTAACCTTGTGAACTCAGATTCGTAACTCCTCACTGGCCTATCTCCTTGAACAAGGTTCATGAACTGGCGCTCCAATCGATGCTTTGCTTCTGGAGGAAAGTATTTCCTCTCAAACTCTCCTTGAACGACTCCCATGATGTGATGTTGTGTCCACGCTGTCTGTCTATGCTGTCCCACCATCCTGTGGCGTCGCCTTCCAAGTAGTACACAGCGATCTTCTTCTTATACTCCTCCGGGCACTCCATGGCTTCAAAATTCTTCTCCATCATAGTAATCCACTTGTCGGCCTCAATAGGATCGGATCCTCCTTTGAACTGTAGGGAGGATCCAATGTTCTTCATGGTAGATAATAGCTTGGAAACTTCAGGGGGTTGAGACGCCTGCCTTGGTTACAAGTGCCTCGGTCATCACGTCATGTAAAAGCTTAAGGGTGTTTTTGGTTCCATGATCTTGTGGTCTTTCGGTGGCATGGTTCTGATCTTGCCTTGGGTTTGATTGAACGGATTGATCATGTTGATGTCTCTGGTTCCCAATTATGACTTGGGCCAATACTCGCCAACTGTCATCTCTCACTCTAGTTCTGTTACCGTAAACAGGAAAAGATCTTGTTCTCTGCAGAGGGCTTTATCGTGTCCAAACATCACTAATGCCAATTTCCATTATCCTGATCTGATCTGTGACCCAATCTCCTCCGCCTGTCCAATCCATACCCTCTCCCTTACCCTCTCCATCCGACGACCTCGTCCATCATCACCTGTCCCGCGATTAGCCATCTGCACACAATAAAAAGGGTAAGTCATAATTTCCTACCACGGAAAGCGGCTGGTTTCCTAATCATCTTTTTGCGACTCCTTTGACTCGATAAAACCGTTAAAAAAAGCACTTGTGTCACGCATGGACAAACCATGCTCTGATACCACCTCTGTAACACACCC